>NC_080702.1:2766317-2903073 GCF_030445035.2 Dasypus novemcinctus | reverse complement strand
TTCAAGCTATCTCCTTTCCTTCATTTTTGTGCAAACATTCCTATATCTGAAACTAGCATTTCCTATATAGGAAAGCATAAACGAGGGTATAGCAGCTAACTCTTTAAACCTACTTGAAAGAGGATGTCACATGTGCTTTACTTTAGGGAACTAAGCATTGAGTGGAGAGATTTTGTGACTATCTCCTATCCTTCAGTTTTTGTGCTAACATTCCTATCTCGAAAACTAGCATTTACACTATAGGAAAGCATAACCGGGGTTATAGCAGGTAACTCTTTAAACCTACCTGAAAAAGCATGGTACATATGATTTACTTTTGAGAACTAAACATTGTGTGGAGAGATTGTCTGGCTATCTCCTTTCCTTCAGTTTTTGTGCTAAGTTTCCTATCTCTAAAACTAGCATTTACTCTATAGGAAACCATAACCGGGGGTATAGCAACTAACTCTTTATACCTACCTGAAAAAGCATGGTACATATGATTTACTTCTGAGAACTAAGCACTGTGTGCAGAGATTTTGCCGCTATCTCCTTTCCTCCACTTTTTGTGCTAACATTCATATCTCTAAAACTAGCATTACCTATATAGGAAAGCATAACCGAGGGATTAGCAGCTAACTCTATAAACCTAAATGAAACAAAAAGGCACATATGATTTACTCCTGATAAATAAACATTGTGTGAAGACATTTTGCAGCTATCTCCTTTCCTTCAGTTTTTTTGCTAACATTCATATCTCTAAAACAAGCATTTACTCTATATGAAAGAATAAATGAGGGTATAGCAGCTAACTCTATAAACCTAAATGAAACAAAATGGCACATAGGATTTAGTTCTTAGAACTAAGCATTGTGTGCAGAGATTTTGCAACTATCTCCTTTCCTTCAGTTTTTGGGATAACATTCCGTTCTCTAAACCTAGTATTTACTATATATGAAGGCATAGCCGAGGGGATACCAGCTAACTCTTTAAACCGACATGAAAGAGGAAGTCACTTGTGCTTTACTTTAGGGAATTAAGCATTGAGTGCAGAGATTTTGTAGCTATCTCCTTTCCTTCAGTTTTTGTGCTAACATTGCTATCTCTGAAACTAGCATTTACACTATAGGAAAGTATAACAGGGGTAATAGCAGCTAACTCTTTAAACCTACCTGAAAAAGCATGGTACAAAAGTCTAACTTCTGAGGACTAAGCATTGCGTGTAGAAATGTTGCACCTATCTCCTTTCCTTCAGTTCTTGTGCTTACATTCCTGTCTCTAAAACTAGAATTTCCTATATAGGAAAGCATAACCGAGGGTATAGCAGCTGACTCTTTAAACCTAAATGAAACAACATGGCACATATGATTTACTTCGGAGAACTAAGCATTTTTTTCCAGAGATTTTGCAGCTATCTCCTTTCTTTCAGTTTTTGTGCTAACATTCCTATTTCCAAAACTAGCATTTCCTATACAGGAAAGCATAACCGAGGGTAGAGCAGCTAACTCTTTTAAACCTACTTGAAAGAGGATGTCACATGTGCTTCACTTTAGGGAACTAAGCATTGAGTGCAGAGATTTTGCAGTTATCTCCTTTTCTTCAGTTTTTGTGCTAACATTCCTATCTCTAAAACTAGCATTTACACTATAGGAAATCATAACCGGGGGTATAGCAGCTAACTCTTTAAACCTAAACGAAACAACATGGCACATATGATTTACTTCTGTGAACTAAGCTTTGTGTGCAGAGATTTTGCAGCTATCTCCTTTCCTTCAGTTTTTATGCTAACATTCCTATCTCTAAAACTAGCATTTCCTATATAGGAAAGAATAACCGAGTGTATAGCAACGAACACTTTAAACCTAAATGAACAACATGGAACATATGATTTACTTCTGAGAACTAAGCACTGTGTACAGAGATTTTGCACCTATCTCATTTCCTTCAGTTTATTTTATTTTATTTTATTTACTTTTAATAATATTACATTAAAAATATATATACTATATGAAGTCCCATTGAACCCTACCTCCCCCACCCTGCCTCTCCCCCCCTCAGCAACACTGCCTCCCATCATCATGACACAGCCAATGCATTTGGCAAGTATACCTCAGCGCACCCCCGCACCCCATGGTCAACGGTTCACACCATGGCCCACACTCTCCCCCATTCCATCCAGTGGGCCCTGTGAGGATTTACAATGTCCGGTGATGGCCCCTACAACACCATCCAGGGCAGCTCCATGTCCCAAAGACGCCTCCACCTCTCATCTCTTCCTGCCTTTCCCCATACCCATCGTCCACCATGTCCACTTTTCCCAATCCAATGCCACCTTTTCTATGTGGACATTGGATTGTTTGTGTCCATTGCACCTCTATGTCAACAGGAGGCTCAGATTCCACATGGATGCTGGATGCAATCCTCCCATTTTCACTTGTAACCAATCTAGGCTCCATGGTGTGGTGGTTGTCCTTCTTCAACTCCATCTTAGCTGAGTGTGGTGAGCCCAATAAGTCAGATTGTAGGTGCTGGAGTCTGTTGAGGCTCAGGACCTGGCTATCACATTGTCAGTCCAGAGATTCAAATCCCCTAAATATATCTTAAACCCCGACACTAACTGCACCTCCAGCACATTAGCAGGAAAGTCTTATGAAGAGACATCCCATATGAGTCCAGATTCGTCACACATAAACACCATTTCCAAAGAGGGGCCCTCTGACCTGGTAGGTAACCCCATCGGCCATGACCATAACTCCCATGGGTCTCTTTAGCCCTTGAAGGAACCGATATGTGGGGGTTGTATCTGCATTATCTGTCTCTCAGACTCTGCTCAGTTGTGCATAAGGGCAATCCTTCTGACAGCCTCCAGACTCTTTTTTAGAGACTCGTAGCCATATAAACTCATTTCTCCTTTCCATTTCCCCCTTACATTAGGTCAAACAGCATTTTAAAGTCATGTTATTTTATGTAGACAGGGATATTCCACTGATCCGCGTTGAACTTTCCGTATAAGGTCATTTTCCAGTTGCATCATCACTTGGTAGTTGATAGTGGTCCCTCGGTGCCAGGGAGACTCATCCCCGGGTGTCATGTCCCACGCTGGGGGGAAGGCATTGCAATTACATGCTGAGTTTGGCATCGAGACTGGTCACATTTGAGTAACATGAAGGCTGACAGGAGGAAATTCCCAGGCACAATGCTGCTCTAGCCTTGTTCTTATTTTAGGCTTATCAGCACCCAAGCATAATCATTCGCGTTATGGGCTCACTGATGAACCCTCACTCCCTACCGGTACCCGCCGCTGCACCTGGGAGACTGTCGCTGCTCCCCTAGGGACCACGACAGAGCACCCATGGCCAGGAACCGGGGTACCCCCCCTGCTGTGGTTTTTAATTGTTGCCACTATGAGTATATCCAAACATTGCCATGCACCCTGGACATATGTTCTGTACAGCTCCCTGTCAGCCATATATCCCCTGTCAATGGTATCCCATACCAGTATTCCTCCATTGCCTTTGTTGAACCACTCTGTGGTCCAGAACTCCCTGAAATTTGAAGCCCAATATAATGTCAGGGTCCCTTACTAGGAAATGGCATATAGCTATGGGTTTAAAGGTTATATAAAGAATACGTGTTGACTTGGAAAAAATTCTACATCCTATCTTCCCCCCCCCCTAATTATTGAGCTTCTCTTCACAGGAGCCCTAGACAACAGCAATGCATATATATAGTATACAGCACTCCCATACATCCACCACAAAACCTTTCCCTTCCACATCGATACTCTTACACCCTATTCATATCATATTTACTTAACGTAATGTACAGAGTCTGACACAATAGCTTTCAAACAAGGTGACATTTGTGCTTACATTGTGGTGCATACTTTAGGATACACAGTTTTTTACATTCTTAGTTATCCTATGTTTTACATTATGGTTTACATTATCAGTCTGTCATCTCCTATATGTTATGCTGTAATATTACATGTTTTATATCCATCCTTGTGTACTCTCACGAAACTCCCCTCTTACCCCCCATTTACCTTTGTTACACACATTTAACGTCCATTTTCCCTTCCACCTGGTGCCCACAGTGACAGCCAGCCTCCGTTTCCCAAGGAGCCACTTCCAGATATAGATGGAATAGTGTTCAGGGTCTAACTTACCTCAACTGCCCCAATGCCCTGGGAGCCACCCTTTCTCTCGAGGGATACAGTTCCCTCTATTTGATGGCATTAGTCCTCCCCAGGATGTGGGTCCACCCGCACTCTCACTACTTGGGTTTCTACCCCATGGTGTCACCCACTCTGGCAGAATGAGCATTTAGACATTCCCCAGGAGCCCGTCCTGCATCAGACCCTCCCCTCCTAGCATTCTAAACAGGTAACCCGCTTTATTATATTTTGATATGATTTTCTCGGCATTTTACTCTCCCCCAACACCTGACCCTCTCCTGTGTTCGTATGCTACCCCTCCCTCCCCCCACTTTTGGGCAATGTTACCGATCCACCCATCCCCAGCCTCCCTCAAACCCGCAAAGCCCCAATCAAAGGCAACCCCTGCCCCCCTTTTATCTCTTCTTTGTGTTCATGCTTGCCACCATCTCATCTTAAGTTCCACCCCTGTAGACATCGGCTCACATCCTTCCTCCACCCTCTGATTTCCTGTAAGCCTATTGTTCAGTCTCTTGCTATCTAGGGCAGCTTGGTTATTTCAAATCATTGAGGTCATGTAGTATTTGTCCTTTAATGTCTGGGTTTCTTCATTCAACATAAGGTTCTCAAGATTCATCCATGTTATCACATGTGTTTGTAGTGTGTTTGTTCTTAGAGCCTAGTAGTATTCCATTGTGTGTATATACCACATTTTATTGATCCACTCATCTGTTGATGGGCATTTGGGTTGATTCCAACTTTTGGCCATAGTGAACAATGCTGCTATTAACATTTGTGTACATATATCGGTTTGCGTCCTTGTTTTCAGTTCTGCTGGGTATATACCCTGCAGTGGTATTGCTGGGTCATATGGCAAATCTATGGCTAGCTTTTGAGAAACCGCCATACTGTCCTCCAGAATGGTTGGATGCTTCTGCATTCCCACCAGCAGTGGATGAGTATTTCCCTTTATTCACATCCTCTCCAGCACTTGTATTCTTCTGTTTTTTTCATAGCTGCCAATCTTATGGGTGTAAGATGGTGTCTCATTGTGGTTTTGATTTGCATTTCCCTGATAGCTAGAGATTTGGAACATTTTTTCATGTGCTTTTTTGCCATTTGTATTTCTTCTTTGGAGAAGTGTCTGTTTAAGTCATTTTCCCATTTTTTAAATGGGTTGTTTGTCTTTTTATTTTCAAGTTATAGGAGTTCTTTATATATGCAAGTTATAAGTTTCTTATCAGATATATGGTTGCCAAATATTTTCTCCCACTGTGTGGGCTCCCTTTTGACTTCCTTGACAAATTCCTTTGAGGTGCAAAAGGCTTTAATTTTGAGGAAGTCCCATTTATCTATCAGTTCTTTTGCTGCTCGTGCTTTTGGTGAGATATTCATAAATCCATTTCCTATTACAAGCTCCTGTCGATGTTTCCCTACACTGCTTTCTAAGGTTTTTATGGTCTTGGCTCTTATATTTAGGTCTTTGATCCATCGTGAGTTGTTCTTTGCATAGGGTGTGAGATGGTAATCCTCTTTCATTCTTCTACATATGGGTATCCAGTTCTCCAGACACCATTTGTTGAATAGGCCACTCTCTCCCAGTTGAGAGGGTTTGGTGGCTTTATCGAATATTATGTGGCTATATATGTGAGGTTCTATATCAGAGCTTTCAATTCGATTCCATTGGTCTATGTGTCTCTCCTTATGCCAATACCATGCTGTTTTCACCACCGTAGCTTTATAGTATGTTTTGAAGTCAGGTAGTGTGATTCCTCCAATTTCGTTTTTCTTTTTCAGTATGTCTTTGGCTATTCGGGGTCTCTTTCCTTTCCAAATAAATTTCATAGTTAGTTTTTCTAATTCCTTAAAGAAGGCTGTGTTGATTTTTATTGGGATTGCATTGAATGTGTAGATCAGTTTTGGTAGGATAGACATCTTAATAATGTTCAGTCTTCCTATCCATGATCAAGGAATAGTCTTCCATTTATTTCAGGTCTTCTTTGATTTCCTTGGACAATCTTGTATAGTTCTCGGTGTATAAGTTCTTTACCTCTTTAGTTAAATTTATTCCTAAGTATTTTGATTTTTTTATTTACTATTGTGAATGGTATTTGTTTCTTGATTTCCTCCTGATCTTGCTCATTATTGGTGTACAGAAATACTACTGATTTTTGCGCATTGATCTTAAAACCTGCAAATTTACTAAACTCATTTATGAGTTCTAGAAACTTTGTTGTAGATCTCTCAGTGTTTTCTATGTATAGGATCATGTCATCTGCAAATAATGACATTTTGACTTCTTCCTTTCCAATTTGAATGCCTTTTATTTCTTTTATTTATTTATTTGAATGCCTTAGTGCTCGAGCAAGTACTTCTAAGACAATTTTAAATAGGACTGGAAACACTGGGCATCCTTGTCTTGTTCCTGAGTTTAGAGGGAAGGAGTCTAGAATTTCTCCATTGTACACAATATTGGCTTTAGGTTTTTCATATATACTCTTTATCATGTTCAAAAAATTTCCTTGTATTCCGATCTTTTGGAGTGTTTTTATCAAGAAAGGGTGCTGTATTTTGTCAAATGCTTTTTTCTGCATCAATAGATATAATCATGTGATTTTTTTCCTTCAATCTGTTTATATGGTGTATTACGTTGATTGATTTTCTTATGTTGAACCATCCTTGCATACCTGGGATGAATCCCACTTGGTCGTGGTGTATAATTCATTTAATGTGTCGTTGAATACGATCAGCAAGTATTTTGTTAAGTATTTTTGCGTCTAGGTTCATTAGAGAAATTGGTCTGTAATTTTCCTTTCTTGTGATGTCTTTGTTTGGCTTTGGTACTAGGGTAATTTTGGCATCATAGAAGGAGTTGGGTAATGCTCTTTCTGTTTCGATTTTTTGGAATAGTTTCAGCAGTATTGGTGTCAGTTTTTTCCGGAATGTTTTGTAGAATTCACCTGTGAAGCCATCTGGCCCTGGGCTCTTCTTAGTTGGGAGATTTTTAATAACTGATTCTATCTCTCTGCTTGTGATTGGTTTGTTAAGATCATCAATTTCTTCTTTTGTCAATATGGGCTGCTTATGTGTTTCTAGGAATTTGTCCATTTCCTCTAGATTGTCATTTTTGTTGGAATATATTTTTTCAAAATATCCTCTTATGATAGTCTTTATTTCTGTGGGGTCAGTGGTGATATCGCCTTTCTCATTTCTTATTTTGTGTATTTGCATCTTCTCTCTTTTTTTCTTTGTTAGTGTCGCTAAAGGTTTGTCAATTTTGTTAATCTTCTCAAAAAACCAGCTCTTGGTCTTGTTTATCTGTTCAAGTGCTTTCTTATTTTCTATTTCATTTAGTTCTGCTCTTATCTTTGTTATTTGCTTCCTTCTTCTTCCTGTTGGGTTACTTAGTTGTTTTTCTAATTCCTTCAAATGTGCTGTTAGTTCTTCACTTTTTGCTCTTTCTTCTTTTTTGATATATGAATTTATGGCTATAAAGTTCCCTCTCAGTACTGCTTTTGCTGCATCCCATAAATTTTGGTATGTTGTGTTATCATTATCATTTGTTTCAAGGTAGCCATTGATTTCTTTTGAGATTTCCTCTTTGACCCACTGTTTTTCTAAGAGTGTGCTGTTTAATTTCCAAATCGTGGTGTGAAATCTGGGCTTCTGTCCCTTGCAAATCTCCAGCTTGACTCCACTGTGGTCAGATATAATGTTTTGTATGATTTCAATCTTTCTGAATTCGTTCAGCCTTTCTTTGTGGCCTAGCATATGATCTATCTTGGAGAATGATCCATGTGCGCTTGAGAAAAATGTATATCCTGCTGTGTTTGGGTGTAGCGATCTATATATATCTATTAGATCCAGCTCCTCTAATATACTGTTCAGATGTTTTGTTTCTTTGGTGATTCTCTTTTGAGATGTTCTGTCCAGAGTTGATAGTGGTGTATTAAAATCCCCCACTATAATTGTAGATGTATCTATTGTTTCACTTAGTTTTTCCAGTGTTTTCCTGACATATTTAGAGGCACCCTTGTTAGGGGCATAGATATTTATGATTGTTCGAACTTCTTGACAGATTTTCCCTTTCACTAAAATGTACTATCCTTCTTTGTCTCTCACAATTGTTTCACATTTAAAGTCTATTTTGTCTGATATTAATATAGCTACTCCTGCCTTTTTTTGGTTATTGTTAGCTTGTATGATTGTTTTTCCAGCCATTCACTTTCAATCTCCATGCATCTCTGGGTCTAAGATGTGTCTTTTGTAGACAGCATACGGATGGGTCATATTTCCTTATCCAATGTCCCAGTCTGAATCTTTTGATAGGTGAATTTAATCCGTTGACATTCACTGTTATTACTATCAAGGAATTATTTGTGTTAGCCATATTTTGATTGGATTTGTGTTTGTCATATTTTGTTTGTATATATATTTTTTGTCTTTTTTGTTGTTGTTGTTGGTCTTATACTCTCCTCCAACTCTGCCTTTCCTTTTTTTTCCTTTCTTCCTGCAGAACTCCCTTTAGAATTTCTTGAAGGGCTGGTTTCTTTTTGGTATACTCTTTCAGTTTCTGTTTGTCTGCGAATATTTTGAACTCTCCATCATGTTTGAATGCTAGTTTAGCTGGATAGAGTATTCTTGGTTGGAAATTTTTTTCCTTTAGTATCTTTACTATATCATACCACTGCCTTCTTGCCTCCATGGTTTCAGAAGAGAAATCAGCACTTAATCTAATTGAGCTTCCCTTGTATGTGATGGTTTTCTTTTCTCTTGCTGCTTTTAGGATTTTCTCTTTGTCTTGAGCATTGGATAATTTGATGAGTATATGTCTTGGAGTGGGCCTGTTGGGGTTTATCATTAGTGGAGTGCGCTGTGCTTCTTGGATATGCACATCTGTCTCTTTCAGTAGATTTGGGAAGTTTTCAGCCATTATTTCCTGCAACACTCCTTCTGACCCCTTTCCCTTCTCTTCACCTTCTGGAATGCCTATAATACTTATGTTTGAGCGTTTTGCATTGTCATTCAGGTCCCTAAGTCCTACTTGGATTTTTTCTATCTTCTTATTGACCCCTTCTACTATCTGCTTGATTTCTGATGTACTGTCTTCCACATCACTAATTCTCTGCTCTGTCTCTTCTAGTCTGCTGATATTTGCTGCAAGTGTATTTTTGATTTCTTGAACTGTGGTGTTCATTCCCATCATATCTGTTATGTTTTTGCGTATGTCTGCAATTTCCCCTCCAAGTGATGTCTTCATGTTGTTAACCTCTTTCATTACTTCGTCAAATTTGTCAGTGATAAATGTTCTGAGATCTTTCATTGCTTGTGCCAAGTTTTGCTCCCCTTCGTGATTATTGGTTTGTTGATTGGATTCAGCCATGTTTTCCTGATTACTGGTTTGTTTAGTAGATTTTTGTTGCTTTCTGGTCATCTCTTTATCGTGACGGATTTAATCAGTTCCTTAGCTTCTTTGTCTGCTCTTGGAGGTTAATTAGCTGTTATTTTTGCGTAGGTGTTATATCTTCTCTTTGTCTCTTTTTTTTTGTTCTTATTCTAGTTTCTTGTTGTTGGTTAAGTTCACTTTAAAGGAAAGTATTAGTGTTGGGGAAAGGCAATTGTGTAAGCAAGGGAAAAGTGTAAAGTAGTATTGGTGATATATGTTAACAAAGCATGAATATGAGATCTGGGAGGATGGAGGTTAGATTCATGTAAATTGTGTAGAGTTATGGCAGTAGGTAGAGTACCTATTATGAGGTAGATGATTGAATATGGGAGGAATATGGTATGAGCTAAAAAGTTATTGATTTCGTGAGAGAGGGAAAGAAAAAAAAGGTAATAGTTTCAAGAGTGGATAACAGACAGAAAACAAAACATAGGTATTAGAAATTAAGACTTAGACCCTTTGTGGATCGAAGAAAGGGAGGTGGGAGGTGGAATATAGGAGAGCCAGTAGATGGTGGCGGATATCAAGATGTAGGGGAAAGAGGATAGTGTAGGTAGCCTAAATCAGTTCACACAGAAATGAGGCAGTGCAGGATGAGAAAACCCAGCGAATGTGAGGTGTTTCCTGCCACAGCTATTGTATAATTGAGGTAAAATAAACTAAGTAGAATATGAGGGACAAGAGAGAGAGAGACAACAGAAAAAAAGAAAGAAAGAAAGAAAAAGAAAGTGGGGGGAAGGGACGAGAGGAAGAAAGTAGAAGGGGATGGGCAAAGGGTGGGGAACAGATAGGGGAAAAAAAAAACAGATATGCATGACCCAGAATTAAAACACCCACTACACAGCACCTACCACGAAAAAAAGCCTTAAATAACTGAGTAAAAGAAAGACTTTGGGGGATACGCTGTGAGAGAAGACTAGGGGATAATGTGGTGTTAGCAATCAGGAAATTGAAAAAAGTAAAGAATAAGTCAAAATGAAAATAAAAACAAAGCAAAATGAAACGATAAAGAAAGAACACCAACGTTTAAGGCTAGGGCATTTAAGGACCTCAGATGGACCTCAGTGCGTGATGGATTCAGGGATGGAAAGTCTGAGATATTGAGGTCTCAAGAGATGTGAGCCTCTGTGGTGTGGGCCACCAGATTTTAGGGAATTCAGACCTGGCAACCTCCAATCTGGTCTACAGGAAGCCTGGGAGCCCCACAGTGTAACACAGCCCTCAGGGATCCCCACAGCTGGGTGCCAGCCTTAAGGGGGAAGTCAGATCCGCAAACTCTATATTATGACTGAACCCTGCAATTCATTTACTTAGCTGGGCTCATTAGTATTTCTCACTTCAGCTTTTGGACAGCTCCCGTCCTGTGATTCCAAACCACTGCCACTAGAGGGCGCCTCTACACCGCAGCCACTTTGCTAGGACAGATCTGAAGCCTGGCCTGTGATGCTGAAAACAGATTCAAAAACTGAATTTCCCAATCTTCGCAAAATATTCCCTAATCAGCTTCCAGACGTGTCCCCCTCCCTTGCCGCAGCCTAAAACAACTTTCTGATTACGTCTCTATTGCCTACAGACTATTTGGGTGGAGACCGGCTGCCGGGCTTTTGGGGCGCGGCTTCAGGCAGAAGCGCTATTGTTTATGTTCTCAATCACAAGTTTCCCCGCTTCACAACAAAACACCGTCTATCTTCCCAAATCGCTCTGCAAAGGCGACTTTCGCATCAACACGTGCACAGCTCGCCCAGAATTCGCGTACTCCTTAAAAGCTCAGAGCCATCTAAAAGTGGTGCCGCCGGGCTGGACCGCAGTTCCCCCCACCCCCAATAGGGAGGAGCCCGTGCGTGGGTCTCACCTACAGGCAATAGAACCCAAATTATATCTAGTAGACCAATCCTCTCCGTTACCTTTCCACCCAATCGATGTCCAGGCATTTCTGCCCTGCAAAAATCCCAAAAAAGGCCGGGTTTGGAGAGCCTGTAACCTTTCGCAAAAGTCTCCTCCCGGGAACTACCGCAAAGGCAAGTTCACTCAGCGACCATCTTGCCTCGTTCCCTTTCCTTCAGCTTTTGCGCTAACATTCCTATCGCTAAAACCAGCATTTACACTATAGGAAAGCATAACCGGGGGTATAGAAGATAACTCTTAAAACCTACCTGAAAAAGCATGTTACATATGATTTACTTCTGAGAACTAAGCATTGTGTGGAGAGATTTTGCAGCTATCTCCTTTCCTTCAGCTTTTGTGCTAACAATCCTATCTCTAAAACTAGCATTTCCTATATAGGAAAGCATAACCGAGGGTATAGCAGCTAACTCTTTAAACCTAAATGAAACAACATGGCAAATATGATTTACTTCTGAGAACTAAGCATTGTGTGCAGAGAGTTTGCAGCTATCTCCTTTCCTTCAGGTTTTGTGCTAACATTCCTATCTCTAAAAGTAGCATTTACACTACAGGAAAGCATAACCGGGGATATAGCAGCTAACTCTTTAAACCTACCAGAAAAAGCAGGCTATATATGATTTCCTTCTGAAAACTAAGCATTGTGTGCAGAGATTTTGCTGCTATCTCCTTTCCTTCAGTTTTTGTGCTAACAATCCTATCTCTAAAACTAGCATTTCTTATATAGGAAAGCATAACCGAGGGTAGAGCAGCTAACTCTTTAAACCTACTTGAAAGAGAATGTCATATGTGCTTTACTTTAGGGAACGAATCATTGAGTGCAGAGATTTTGTTTATATCCCCTTTACTTCAATTTTTGTGCTAACATTCCTCTCACTAAAAATAGCATTTACACTATAGGAAAGCATAAACGGGGGAATAGCAAATAACCCTTTAAACCTACCTGAAAGAGCATGGTACATATGATTTACTTCTGAGAACTAAGCATTTTGTGTAGAGATTTTGCAGGTATCTCCTTTTCTTCAGTTTTTGTGCTAATATTCCTATCTCTAATACAAACATTTACTATATGGGAAAGCATAACCGAGGGTATAGCAGCTAGCTCTTTTAACCTACTTGAAAGAGGATGTCACATGTGCTTTACTTTAGGGAACTAAGCATTGAGTGCAGAGATTTTGTGGCCTTCTCCTTTCCTTCAGTGTTTGTGCTAATATGCCTATCTCTAAAACTACTATTTACACTCTAGGAGAGCAAAATCGGAGGTATAGCAGCTAATTCTTTAAACCTACCTGAAAAACCATGGTACATATGATTTACTTCTTAGAACTAAGCATTGTGTGCAGAGATTTTGCAGCTATCTCATTTCCTGCAGTATTTCTGCTAACATTCCTATCTCTAAAACTAGATTTTACTCTACAGGAAAGCATAACCGATGGTATAGCAGCAAACTCTTTAAACCTACTGGAAAGAGGAAGTCACATGTACTTTACTTTAGGGAACTAAGCATTGAGTGCAGAGATTTTGTGGCTATCTTCTTTCCTTCAGTGTTTGTACTAATATGCCTATCTCTAAAACTAGCATTTACACTATAGGAAAGCATAACAGGGAGTATAGCAGCTAACTCTTTAAAACTACCTGAAAAAGTATGGTACATATCATTTACTTCTGAGTACTAAGCACTGTGTGCAGAGGTTTTGCAACTATCCCCTTTCCTTCAGTTTTTGTGCTAACATTCCTATCACTAAAACAAGCATTTGCACTATAGGAAAGCATAATCGGGGGTATAGCAGCTAACTTTTTGAACCTAAATGAAACAACATGGCACATATGATTTACATCTGAGAACTGAGCATTGTGCACAGAGATTTTGCAGCCATTTCCTTTCCTTTATTTTCTGTGCTAACATTACTATCTCTAAAACTAGCATTTCATATATAGGAAGGCATAACCGAGGGTATAGCAGCTAACTCTTTAAACCTACTTGAAAGAGGATATCACATATGCTTTACTTTAGGGAAATATGCATTGAGTGCAGAGATTTTGTGGCTATCTCCTTTCTTTCAATTTTTGTTCTAATATGCCTATCTGTAAAACAAGCATTTACACTATAGGAAAGCCTATCCAGGGGTATAACAGCTAACTCTTTAAACCTACCTGAAAAAGCATGTTACATAAGATTTACTTCAGAGAACTAAACATTGTGTGCAGAGATTTTGCAGCTATCTCCTTTTCTTCAGTTATTGTGCCAGCATTCCTTTCTCTAAAACTAGCTTTTACTATATAGGAAAGCATAACCGAGGGTATAGCAGCTAACTCTTTAAACGTATTTGAAACAACATGGGACATATGATTTACTTCTAAGAACTAAGCATTGTGTGCAGAGATTTTGGTGCTATCTCCTTTCCTTCAGTTTTTATGCTAACCTTCCTATCTGTTAAACTAGCTTTTACTCTATAGGAAGTCATAACCGAGGATATACCAGAAAACTCTTTAAACCTACTTGAAAGAGGATGTCACATGTGCTTTACTTTAGGGAACTAAGGATTGAGTGCAGAGATTGTAGCTATCTCCTTTCCTTCAGTTTTTGTGCTAAAATTCCTATCTCTAAAACTAGTATTTACACTATAGGAAAGCATAACCGGGGTTACAGCAGCTAACTCTTTAAACCTACCTGAAAAAGCATGCTTCCTATGATTTATTTCTGAGAACTAAGCATTGTGTGCAGGGATTTTGCAGCTTCAGTTTTTGTGCTAACATTCCTATCTCTAAAACTAGCATTTCCTCTATGGGAAAGCATAACCGAGGGTATAGCAGCTAACTCTTTAAACCTAAATGAAACATCATGGCACATATGATTTACTTCTGAGAACTAAGCATTGTGTCCAGAGATTTTGCAGCGATCTCCTTTCCTTCAGTTTTTATGCTAACATTCCTATCTCTAAAACTAGCATTTCCTATATAGGAAAGCGTAACCGAGGGTATAGCAGCTAACTCTTCAAACCTAAATGAAACAACATGGCTCAAGTGATTTACTTCTGAGAACTAAGCAATGTGTGAAGAGATTTTGCAGCTATCTCCTTTCCTTCAGTTTCTGTGGTAACATTCCTATCTCTAAAACTAGCATTTACTGCACAGGAAAGCAAAACTGAGGGTATAGCAGTTAACTCTTTAAACCTAAATGAAACAACATGGCACATATGTTATACTCTGAGAACTAGCATTTACTGCACACGAAAGCAAAACCGAGGGTATAGCAGTTAACTCTTTAAACCTAAATGAAACAACATGGCACATATGTTATACTCTGAGAACTAAGCATTGTGTGCAGAGATTTTGCAGCTATCTCCTTTCCTCAGTTTTAGTGCTAACATTCCTATCTGTAAAAGTAGCATTTCATATATAGGAAAGCCTAACTGAGGGTATAGCAGCTAACTCTTTAACCTAAATGAAACAACATGGCACATATGATTTACTTCTGAGAACTAAGCATTGTGTGCAGTGATTTTGCAGCTATCTCCTTTCCTTCAGTTTTTGTGCTAACGTTCCTATCTCTAAAACTAGCATTTCCTATATAGCAAAGCAAAACCGAGGGTATAGCAGCTAACTCTTTAAACCTATTTGAAAGAGAATGTCACATGTGTTTTAAGTTAGAGAACTAATTATTGAGCACAGAGATTTTGTGGCAATCTCCTTTCCTTCAGTTATTGTGCTAACATTTCTATCTCTAAACCTAGCATTTACTATATAGGAAAGCATACCCGAGGGTATAGCAGCTAATTCTTTAAACCTATTTGAAAGAGGATGTCACATGTGCTTTACTTAAGGGAATTAAGCATTGAGTGAAGAGATTTTATAGCTATCTCCTGTCCTTTATTTTTAGTGCTAACAATCCTATCTCTAAAGCTAGCTTTTACTATATACGAAAGCATAACTGAGGGTATAGTAGTTAACTCTTTAATCCTAAATGAAACAACATGTCACATTGATATTCTTCTGAGAACTAAGCATTGTGTGCAGAGATTTTGCATCTATCTCCTTTCCTTCAGTTTTTGTTCTAACATTCCTATCTCTAAACCTAGCATTTACTGTATAGGAAAGCTCACCAGAGGGTATAGCAGCTAATTCTTTAAAGCTACTTGAAAGAGGATGTCACATGTGCTTTCCTTTATGGAATTAAGCATTGCGTGCAGAGATTTTTTAGCTATCTCCATTCCTTCAGTTTTTGTGCTAACATTCCTATCTCTAAAACTAGCATTTAAACTAGAGGAAAGCATAACGGGTGTATAGCAGCTAACTCTTTAAATCTACCTGAAAAAGCATGGTACATATGATTTACTTCAGTGAACTAAGCATTGTGTGCAGAGACTTTGCAGCTATCTCCTTTCTTTCAGTTTTTGTGCTAACATTCCTACCTCTAAAACTAGCATTTACACTATAGGAAAGATTAACCGGGAGTATAGCAGCTAACTCTTTAAACCTACCTGAAAAAGCATGGTACATATGATTTATTTCTGAGATCTAAGCATTGTGTGCAGAGATGTTGCAGATTTCTCCTTTCCTTCAATTTTTGTGCTAACATTCCTATCTATAAATCTGGCATTTACAGTATAGGAAAGCATAACCGAGGGTATAACAGCTAACTCTTTAAACCTAAATGGAACAATATGGCACATATGATTTACTTCTGAGAACTAAGAATTGTGTGCAGAGATTTTGCAGCTTTCTCCTTTATTTCAGTTTTTGTGCTAACATTACTATCTCTAAAACTAGCATTTACAGTATAGGCAAGCATAACCGAGGGTATAGCAGCTAACGCGTTAAACCTAAATGAAACAATATGACACATAAGATTTACTTCTGAGAACTAAGCATTGTGTGCAGATTTGGCTGCTATCTCCTTTCCTTCAGTTTTTGGGCTAACAATCCTATCTCTAACACTAGCATTTACTATATAGGAAAGCATAACAGAGGGTATAGCAGCCAACTCTTTAAACCTAAATGAAACAACATGGTATATATGATTTACTTCTGGGAACTAATCATTCTGTGCAGAGATTTTGCAGCTATCTCCTTTCCTTCAGGTGTTGTGGTAACATTCCTATCTCCAAAACTAACATTTACTACATAGGAAAGTATAACCGAGGGTAGAGCAGCTAACTCTTTACACCTACTTGAAAGAGGAAATCACATGTGCTTTAATTTAGGGAACTAAGCATTGAGTGCAGAGATTTTTGGCTATCTCCATTCCTTCAGTTTTTTTTGCTAATATTCCTATCTTTAAAGCTAGCATTTACACTATAGGAAAGCATAACCGAATGTATAGCAGCTAACTCTTTAAACCTAACTGAAAAAGCATGGTACATATGATTTACTTCTTAGAACTAAGCATTATGTGCAGAGATTTTGCAGCTATCTCCTTTCCTTCATTTTTAGTGCTAACATTCCTATCTCTAAAACTAGCATTAACTGTATACGAAAGCATAACTGTGGGTATATCGTTTAACACTTTATACCTAAATGAAACAACATGGCACATTTCATTTACTTCTGAGAACTAAGCATAGAGTGCAGAGATTTTGCAGCTATCTCCTTTCCTTCAGTTTTTGCGCTAACATTCCTATCTCTAAAACTATCAGTTACTATATACAAAAGGATAACCGAGGGTATAGCAGCTAACTCTTTAAACCTAAATGAAACAACAAGGCACATATGATTTACTTCTGAGAACTAAGCATTTTGTGGAGAGATTTTGCAGCTATCTCCTTTCCTTCAGTTTTTGTGCTAACATTCCTATTTCTAAAACCAGCATTTCCTATAGAGGAAAGCATACCCTAGGGTATAGCAGCTAACTCTTTAAACCTAAATGAAACAACATGGCACATATGATTTACTTCTGAGAACAAGCATTGTGTGCAGATTTTCCAGCTATCTCCTTTCCTTTATTTTTACTGCTTACATTCCTATGTCTAAAATTAGCATTTACTTGTGGCCAGTCTCGAAGCCAAACTCAGCATGTAAATGCAATGACTTCCCCGCAGCTTGGGACATGACACCCGCGAATGAGCCTCCCTGGCACCAAGGGACCACTATCAACTACCAAGTGATGATGCAACTGGAAAATGACCTTGTACGCAAGGTTCAACGCGAATCAGCGGAATATCCCTGTCTACATAAAATAACATGACTTTAAAATGCTGTTTGACCTAATGTAAGGGGAAAATGGAAAGGAGAAATGAGTTTATATGTCTACGAGTCTCTAAAAAGAGGCTGGAGGCTGTCAGAAGGATTGCCCTTATGCACAACTGAGCAGAGTCTGAGAGAGAGATAAAGCAGATGCAACCACCAGATAACGGTTCCTTCCAGGGCTAAAGAGACCCATGGGAGTTATGGTCATGGCCGATGGGTTTAACTACCAGGTCAGATGGCCCCTCTTTGGAACTGGTGTTTATGTGTGATGGATCTGGAATCAGATGGGATCTCTCTTCATAAGACTTTCATGCTAATGTGCTGGAGGTGCAGTTAGTGTCGGGGTTTAAGATATATTTAGGGGATTTGAATCTCTGGACTGACAATGTGATAGCCAGGTCCTGAGCCTCAACAGACTCCAGCACCTACAATCTGACTTATTGGGCTCACCACACTCAGCTAAGATGGAGTTGAAGAAGGACAACCACCACACCATGCAGCCTAGAGTGATTACAACTGAAAGTGTGAGGATTGCATCCAGCATTCATGTGGAATCTGAGCCTCCTCTTGACATAGAAGTGCAATGGACACAACCAATCCAATGTCCACATAGATAAGGTGGCATTGGATTGAGAAAAGTGGACACGATGCCTGATGGGTATGGGGAAAGGCAGGAAGAGATGAGAGGTGGAGTCGTCATTGGGACAAGGAGCTGCCCTGGATGGTGCTTCAGGGGCAATCTCTGGACATTGTAAATCCTCACAGGGTGCACTGAATGGAATGGGGGAGATTATGGGCCATAATGTGGACCACTGACCATGAGGTGCAGAGATGCCCAAGGATGTACTTGCCAAATGCAATGGATGAGTCATGATGATGGGAAGGTGTGTTACTGGGGGGTAGAGATGGGCTCGAGGTGGTAGGGTTCATTGGGATCTCATATATATATATATTTTTTTAAGTAATATTATTACAAAGTCAATAAAAAAAAGAGTTACCTGCTATACCCTCGTTTATGCTTTCCTATATAGGAAATTCTAGTTTTGAGATAAGAATGTTAGCACAAAAACTGAAGGAAAGGAGATAGCTGCAAAATCTCTGCACACAATGCTTATTTCTCTGGAGTAAATCATATGTACCATGATTTTCCTGGTAAGTTTAAAGTGTTAGCGGCTATACACCCTGTTATGCTTTCCTATAGTGTATATACTAGTTTTAGAGATAGGAATGTTAGCACAAAAACTGAAGGAAAGGAGATAGCTGCAAAATCTTTGCACACAATGCTTATTTCTCAGAAGTAAATCATATGAGCCATGTTTTTTCATTTAGGTTTATAGAGTTAGCTGCTATACCCCCGGTTATGTTTTCCTATAGTGTAAATGCTAGGTTTGGAGAAAGGAATGTTAGCACAAATACTGAAGGAAAGGAGATAGCTGCAAAATCTCTGCACACAGCGCTTAGTTCTCAGAAATAAATCATATGTACCACGCTTTTTCAGGTAGGTTTAAAGATTTAGCTGCTATACCCTCTCTAGGCTTTCGTACATAGGCAATGCTAGTTTTAGAGATAGGAATCTTCGCACAAAAACTGAAGGAAAGGAGATAGCTGCAAAATCTCCGCACACAATGCTTAGTTCTCAGAAGGAAATCATATGTGCCATGTTGTTTCATTTAGTTTTAAAGAGTTAGCTGCTATACCCTCGCTTATGCTTTCCTATATAGGAAATGTGAGCTTTAGAGATAGGAATGTTTGCAGAAAAACTGAAGGAAAGGTGATAGCTGCAAAATCACTGCACACAAAGCCTAGTTTTCAGAAGTAAATCATATGTTCCATGCTTTTTCAGATATGATTAAAGAGTTAGCTGCTATACCCTCGGTTATGCTATCGTATATAGTATATGCTAGTTTTAGAGATATGAATGTTATCACATAAACTGAAGGAAAGGAGATAGCTGCAAAATCTCTGAACACAATGCTTAGTTCTCAGAAGGAAACCATATGGGCCATGTTGTTTCATTTAGGTTTAAAGAGTTAGGTGCCATACCCTCGGTTATGCTTTCCTATATAGGAAATGCTAGATTTAGAGATATGAATGTTAGCAAAAAAGTAAAGGAAAGGAGATAGCTGCAAAATCTCTGCACTCAATGCTTAGTTCTCAGAAGTAAATCATATGTTCCATCTTGTTTCATTTAGGTTTAAAGAGTTAACTGCTATACTCTCAGTTATGCTTTCGTATTCAGTAAATGCTAGTTTTAGAGATAGTAATGTTAGCACTAAAATTGAAGGAAAGGAGATAGCTGCAAAATCTTTGCACAAAATGCTTAGTTCTAAGAAGTAAATCATATGTGCCATGTTGTTTCATTTAGGTTTAAAGAGTTAGCTGCTCTACCTACAGTTATGCTTTCCTATATAGGAAATGAGAGTTTTAGAGATAGCATTGTTAGCACAAAAACTGAAGGAAGGGAGAGAGCTGCAAAATCTCTGAACACAATGCTTCATTCTCAGAAGTAAATCATATGTGCCATGTTGTTTCATTTAGGATTAAAAAGTTAACTGCTATAACCTCAGTTATGTTTTCGTGTATAGTAAATGATAGTTTTAGAGATAGTAATGTTAGACTAAAAATTAAGGAAAGGAGATAGCTGCAAAATCTCTGCACACAATGCTTAGTTCTCAGAAGTAAATCATATGTGCCATATAGGTTCATTTAGGTTTAAAGAGTTGGCTGCTATACCCTTGGTTATGCTTTAGTATATAGTAAATGCTAGTTTTAGAGGTATGACGTTTAGCACGAAAACTAAAGGAAAAGATATAGCTGCAAAATCTCTGCACTCAATGCTTATTTCCCTAAACTAAAGCACATGAGACATGATCTTTCAAGTAGGTGTAAGTGTTAGCTTCTATACCCTCGGTTATGCTTTCCTATATAGTAAATGCTGGTTTTAGATAAAGGAATGTTAACACAAAAACTGAAGGAAACGAGATAGCTGCAAAATCGCTGCACACAGTGCTTAGTTCTCAGAAGTAAATCATATGTACCATGCATTTTCAGGTAGTTTTAAAGAGTTAGCTCCTATACCACCGATTATGCTTTCCTCTAGTGTAAATGCTAGTTTTAGAGATAAGAATGTTAGCACAAACCTGAAGGAAAGGAGATAGCCTCTAAATTTCTGCACTCAAGGCTTATTTCCCTATAGTAAAGCACATGTGACATCCTCTATCAAGTAGGTTTAAAGAGTGACGTGCTATACCCTCGATTATGCTTTCCTATATAGGAAATGATAGCTTTAGAGATAGGAATGATAGCACAAAAACTGAAGGAACGGAGATAGCATAAAATCTCTGCACAGAATGCTTAGTTCTCAGAAGTAATTCATATGTGCCATGTTGTTTCAATTATGTTTAAAGAGCTAACTGCTATACCCTCCGTTATGCTTTAGTATATAGTAAATGCTAGTTTTCGAGATAGCAATGTTAGTACTAAAAATGAAGGAAAGGAGATAGCTGCAAAATCTATTCAGACAATGCTTATTTCTTAGAAAAAAATCGTATGTGCCATGTTCTTGCATTTATGTTTAAAGAGTGAGCTGATATACCCTCGGTTATGCTTTTCTTTATAGGAAATGCTAGTTTTAGAGATAGGAATGTTAGCACAAAAACTGAAGGAAAGGAGATATCTGCAAAATCTGTGCACACAATGCTTAGTTCTCAGAAGTAAATCATATGTACCATGCTTTTTCAGGTAGGTTTAAAGAGTTAGCTCCTATACCCCCGGTTATGCTTTCCTATAGTATAAAAGCTTGTTTTAGAGATAGGAATGTCAGCACAAATACTGAAGGAAAGGAGATAGCCACAAAATCTCTGAACTCAATGCTTAGTTCTCAGAAGTAAATCATATGTAACCATGCTTTTTCAGGTAGCTTTAAAGAGGGAGCTGGACGCCAGAGCCGGGCCGGGCCACTGTAGCGAGTGGAGCCGGGCGTAGCCGGGCCGGGCCACGGTGGCTTACGGAGCCGGGCGGGGCCGGTCCAGGACGCGGCGGTGACGGGCGGACGCCGGAGCCAGGCCGGGCCGCTGTAGCGAGCGGAACCAGGTGTTGCCGGGCTGCGCCGCGGGAGCGTACGGAGCCGGGCTGGGCCGGTGCAGGCCGCGGTGGCGAGAGGCGGATGGCGGAGCCGGGCTGGGCCGCTGTAGCGAGCGGAGCCGGGCGTAGCCAGGCTGGGCCACGGGGGCGTACCGAGCCAGGCAGAGACGGTCCAGGCCTCCACGACAGGCTGCAGCAGGCGGAGCTGGGCCTGCGGAGGGGTTTCTGTTTTTTGTTTGTTTTTTTTGTTTGTTTTTTTGTTTTTGGCGCATCTGCAGTACTGGGGAGTTCGTGGGCCCTGGGCGGCCTATTGGGGGTTTGTGGGAAGTGAGGTGCTTGCAGACCCATTTGGGCAGACAGACGGGGGGGGTTTTGGGCAAAGCGGGGGGAAGTTGTTGTTTTAGATAGTGTTGCAATTGTGACACGTGTATACCTGTATCTCTCTTCCCCCTATCCGTCCCCCACCGTTTGCCCATCCACTTTTTCTTTCTTCCTTTCTTCTTGTCTTTCTTTTTTCTTTATTATAATTAGTTTTTTTTTCGGTTTTCTCTTTCCCTCTTGTCCCTCATCTTCCACTTATTTTATTTTAATTCAAGTATACAATAGGTGCTACAGGGAACACCTCACATTTGCTAGGTTTTCCAATCCTCCACTGCCTCATTTCTGTTTGAACTGATTTAGGCTACCTACACTATCCCCCTTCCCCTGCATCTTGATATCCACTATCATCTACTGTCTCTCCTATATTCCACCCCCCACCTCCCGTTCTGTGATCCACAAAGTGTCTAACTCTTAATTTCTAATACCTTTGTTCTGTTTTCTGTCTGGTATCCACTCTTGAAACTATTACCTTTCTTTTCTTTTTCCCTCTCTCATGAAAACAATAGCTTTGTAGTTCATACCATATTCCCCCCATATTCAGTAATCTACTTCATAAAAGGTACTCTACCTACAGCTATAACTCTATACAATCTACATAAATCTAACCTCCATCCTCCCAGATCTCATATTTTTGCTTTGTTAACATACATCACCAATACTACCTTACACTTTTCCCTTGCTTACACAATTGCCTTTCCCCAACACTAATACTTTCCTCTAAAGTGAACTTAACCAACAACAAGTAACAAGAATAAGAAGAAAAAAAGTGACAAAGAGAAGATATAACACCTATGCAAAAATAACAACTAATTAACCTCCAAGAGCAGACAAAGAAGCTAAGGAACTGATTAAATTCATCAAAATAAAGAGATGACCAGAAAGCAACAAAAATCTACAAACCAAACCAATAATCAGAAAAACATGGCTGAATCCAATCAACCAACCAATAATCACGAAGGGGAGCAAAACTTGGCACAAGCAATGAAAGATCTCAGAACATTTATCACCGACAAATTTGACGAAGTAATGAAAGAGGTTAACAACATGAAGACATCACTTGGAGGGGAAATTGCAGACATATGCAAAAACATAACAGATATGATGGGAATGAACACCACAGTTCAAGAAATCAAAAATACACTTGCAGCAAATATCAGCAGACTAGAAGAGACAGAGCAGAGAATTAGTGATGTGGAAGACAGTACATCAGAAATCAAACAGATAGTAGAAGGGGTCAATAAGAAGATAGAAAAAATCCAAGTAGGATTTAGGGACCTGAATGACAATGCAAAACGCTCAAACATACGTATTATAGGCATTCCAGAAGGTGAAGAGAAGGGAAAGGGGTCAGAAGGAGTGTTGCAGGAAATAATGACTGAAAACTTCCCAAATCTACTAAAAGAGACATATGTACATATCCAAGAAGCACATCGCACTCCACAAGTCATAAACCCCAACAGGCCCACCCCAAGACATATACTTGTCAAATTATCCAATGCTCAAGACAAAGAGAAAATCCTAAAAGCAGCAAGAGAAAAGAAAACCATCACATACAAAGGAAGCTCAATTAGATTAAGTGCTGATTTCTCTTCTGAAACCATGGAGGCAAGAAGACAGTGGTATGATATAGTCAAGGTACTAAAGGAAAAAAATTTCCAACCAAGAATACTCTATCCAGCTAAACTAGCATTCAAACATGATGGAGAGTTCAAAATATTCGCAGACAAACAGAAACTGAAAGAGTATACCAACAAGAAACCTCCCCTTCAAGAAATTCTAAAGGGAGTTCTGCAGGAAGAAAGGAAAAAACAGGAAAGGCAAAGTTGGAGGAGAGTATAAGACCAACAACAACAAAAAAAAAGACAAAAAAAATATACTAACAAAATATGAGAAACACAAATCCAATCAAAATATGGCTAACACAAATAATTCCTTGATAGTAATAACATTGAATGTCAACGGATTAAAATCACCTATCAAAAGATTCAGACTGGGACATTGGATAAGGAAATATGACCCATCCGTCTGCTGTCTACAAAAGACACATCTTAGACCCAGAGACGCATGGAGATTGAAAGTGAATGGCTGGAAAACAATCATACAAGCTAAGAATAACCAAAAAAAGGCAGGAGTAGCTATATTAATATCAGATAAAATAGACTTTAAATGTGAAACAATTGTGAGAGACAAAGAAGGATACTACATTTTAGTCAAAGGGAAAATCTGTCAAGAAGATCGAACAACCATAAATATCTATGCCCCTAAGAAGGGTGCCTCTAAATACGTCAGGCAAACGCTGGAAAAACTAAGTGAAAGAATAGATACATCTACAATTATAGTGGGGGATTTAAATACACCACTATCAACTCTGGACAGAACATCTCAAAAGAGATCAACAAAGAAACAAAACATCTGAATAGTAAATTAGAGGAGCTGGATCTAATAGACATATATATATAGCTACACCCAAACACAGCAGGATATACATTTTTCTCAAGCGCACATGGATCATTCTCCAAGATAGATCATATGCTAGGCCACAAAGAAAGGCTGAACGAATTCAGAAAGATTGAAATCATACAAAACATTATCTCTGACCACAGTGGAGTCAAGCTGGAGATTTGCAAGGGACAGAAGCCCAGATTTCACACCACGATTTGGAAATTAAACAACACACACTTAGAAAAACAGTGGGTCAAAGAGGAAATCTCAAAAGAAATCAATGACTACCTTGAAACAAATGATAATGATAACACAACATACAAAAATTTATGGGATGCAGCAAAAGCAGTACTGACAGGGAAGTTTATAGCCATAAATTCATATATCAAAAAAGAAGAAAGGGCAAAAATTGAAGAACTAACTGCACATTTGAAGGAATTAGAAAAAGAACAACAAAGTTACCCAACAGGAAGAAGAAGGAAGGAAATAACAAAGATAAGAGCAGAACTAAATGAAATAGAAAATAAGAAAGCACTTGAACAGATAAACAAGAAAAAGAGCTGGTTTTTTGAGAAGATTAACAAAATTGACAAACCTTTAGCGACACTAACAAAGAAAAAAAGAGAGAAGATGCAAATACACAAAATAAGAAATGAGAAAGGCGATATCACCACTGACCCCACAGAAATAAAGACTATCATAAGAGGATATTTTGAAAAACTATATTCCAACAAAAATGACAATCTAGAGGAAATGGACAAATTCCTAGAAACACATAAGCAGCCCATATTGACAAAAGACGAAATTGATGATCTTAACAAACCAATCACAAGTAGAGAGATAGAATCAGTTATTAAAAATCTCCCAACTAAGAAGAGCCCAGGGCCAGATGGCTTCACAGGTGAATTCTACAAAACATTCCGGAAAGAACTGACACCAATCCTGCTGAAACTATTCCAAAAAATCGAAACAGAAAGAACATTACCCAACTCCTTCTATGATGCCAACATTACCCTAGTACCAAAGCCAAACAAAGACATCACAAGAAAGGAAAATTACAGACCAATTTCTCTAATGAACCTAGACGCAAAAATACTTAACAAAATACTTGCTAATCGTATTCAACAACACATTAAACGTATTATACACCACGACCAAGTGGGATTCATCCCAGGTATGCAAGGATGGTTCAACATAAGAAAATCAATCAACGTAATACACCATATAAACAGATTGAAGGAAAAAAATCACATGATTATATCTATTGATGCCGAAAAAGCGTTTGACAAAATACAGCACCCTTTCTTGATAAAAACACTCCAAAAATTGGAATACAAGGGAATTTTTTGAACATGATAAAGAGTATATATGCAAAACCTAAAGCCAATATTGTTTACAATGGAGAAATCCTAGACTCCTTCCCTCTAAACTCAGGAACAAGACAAGGATGCCCACTGTCTCTGCTCCTATTTAACATTGTCTTAGAAGTACTTGCTCGAGCACTGAGGCAAGAACCAGAAATAAATGGCATTCAAATTGGAAAGGAAGAAGTCAAAATTTCATTATTTGCAGATGACATGATCCTATACATAGAAAACCCTGAGAGATCTACAACGAAGATTGTAGAACTCATAAATGAGTTTAGTAAAGTCGCAGGTTATAAGATCAATGCGCAAAAATCAGTAGCATTTCTGTACACCACTAATGAGCAAGATCAGGAGGAAATCAAAAAACAAATGCCATTCACAATAGTAAATAAAAAAATCAAATACTTAGGAATAAATTTAACTAAAGAGGTAAAGAACTTATACACCGAGAACTATACAAGATTGTTCAAGGAAATCAAAGAAGACCTAAATAAATGGAAGACTATTCCTTGTTCATGGAAAGGAAGACTGAACATTATTAAGATGTCTATCCTACCAAAACTGATCTACACATTCAAAGCAATCCCAATAAAAATCAACGCAGCCTTCTTTAAGGAACTAGAAAAACTAACTATGAAATTTATTTGGAAAGGAAAGAGACCCCGAATAGCCAAAGACATACTGAAAAAGAAAAACGAAATTGGAGGAATCACACTACCTGACTTCAAAACATACTATAAAGCTACGGTGGTGAAAACAGCATGGTATTGGCATAAGGAGAGACACATAGACCAATGGAATCGAATTGAAAGCTCTGATATAGAACCTCACATATACAACCACATAATATTCGATAAAGCCACCAAACCCTCTCAACTGGGAGAGAGTAGCCTATTCAACAAATGGTGTCTGGAGAACTGGATAGCCATATGTAGAAGAATGAAAGAGGATTACCATCTCACACCTTATACAAAGATCAACTCAAGATGGATCAAAGACCTAAATATCAGAGCCAAGACCATAAAAACCTTAGAAAGCAGTGTAGGGAAACATCTACAGGACCTTGTAATAGGAAATGGCTTTATGAATATCTCACCAAAAGCACGAGCAGCAAAAGAACTAATAGATAAATGGGACTTCCTCAAAATTAAAGCCTTCTGCACCTCAAAGGAGTTTATCAAGAAAGTAAAAAGGGAGCCCACACAGTGGGAGAAAATATTTGGCAATCATATATCTGATAAGAAACTTATAACTTGCATATATAAAGAACTCCTATATCTTGAAAATAAAAAGATAAACAACCCATTTAAAAAATGGGAAAAAGACTTAAACAGACACTTCTCCGAAGAAGAAATACAAATGGCAAGAAAGCACATGAAAAAAATGTTCCAAATCTCTAGCTATCAGGGAAATGCAAATCAAAAGTACAATGAGATACCATCTTACACCCATAAGATTGTCAGCTCTGAAAAAAACAGAAGAATACAAGTGCTGGCGAGGATGTGAAGGAAGGGGAACACTCATTCACTGCTGGTGGGAATGCAGAAGGATCCAACCATTCTGGAGGACAGTATGGCGGTTTCTCAAAAAACTAGCCATAGATTTGCCATATGACCCAGCAATACCACTGCTGGGTATATACCCAGCAGAACTGAAAACAAGTACACAAACCGATATATGTACACCAATGTTCATAGCAGCATTGTTCACTATTGCCAAAAGTTGGAATCAACCCAAATGCCCATCAACAGATGAGTGGATCAATAAAATGTGGTATATACACACAATGGTATACTACTCGGCTGTAAGAACAAACACACTACAAACACATGTGATAACATGGATGAATCTTGAGAACCGTATGTTGAGTGAAGCAACCCAGACATTGAAGGGCAAATACTACATGACCTCAATGATATGAAATAAACAAGCTGCCCTAGATAGGAAGAGACTGAACGATAGGCTTACAGGAAATTGGAGGGTGGAGGAAGGATATGAGCCGATGTCTGCAGGGGTGGAACTTAAGACGAGATGGTGGTAAGTATGAACACAAAGAAGAGATAAAAGGGGGTCAAGGGGTTGCCTTTGGTTGGGGCTTTGCGGGTTTGAGGGTGGCTGGGGAGGGAAGGATGGGTAACGTTGCCCAAAAGTGGGGGGAGGCAGGGGTAGCATATGAACACAGGAGAGGGTCAGGTGTTGGTGGAGAGTAAAATGCTGAGAAAATCATATCAAAATATAATAAAGAGTGTTACCTGTTTAGAATGCTCGGAGGGAAGGTTCTGATGCAGGACGGGCTCCTGGGGAATGTCTAAATGCTCATTCTGCCAGAGTGGGTGACACCATGGGGTAGAAACCCAAGTAGTGAGAGTGGGGGTGGACCCACATCCTGGGGAGGACTAATGCCATCAAATAGAGGGAACGGTATCCCTCGAGAGAAAGGGTTGCTCCCAGGGCATTGGGGCAGTTGAGCAAGTTAGACCCTGAACACTATTCCATCTATCTCTGGAAGTGGCTCCTCAGGAAACGGTGGTTGGCTGTCACTGTGGGCACCAAGGTGGAAGGGAAAATGGATGTTAAATGTGTGGAACCAAAGTAAATAGGGGGTAAGAGAGGAGTTTCTGGAGAGTACACAAGGATGGCTATAAAACATGTAATATTACACCATAACATATAGGAGATGACAGACTGTTAATGTAAACCATAATGTAAAATATAGGATAACTAAAAATGTAAAGAACTGTGTATCCTAAAGTATGCACCATAATGTAAGCGCAGATGTCACCTTGTTAGAAAGCTCATGTCTCAGACTCTGTACATCACTTTAAGTAAATATGATATGAATAGGGTGTAAGAGTATCACTTTGGAAAGGAAAAGGTTTTCTGGTGGATGTGTGGGAGTGCTGTATATTATATATATACATTGCTGTGGTCTAGGACTCCTGTGAAGAAAAGCTGAATAATTGGGGGGGGGGGGGAAGAAAAAAAGAAAAAAAAAGATAGGATGTGGAATTTTTTCAAGTCAACATTCTTTATCTAAGTTCTTTTTTTTTTTTTTTTTTTTGAGTTCAGAAGTCAAAACCTTTATTTGTGCTGTGAAGGGTAAAAATGATTAGTACTTCATATACATGATGCAATAGTTCCAGTTCTTACGAAACAGAGCATATAAGAATTTTAACCACCTTTTACAGTTTCAATTTCACAACAGGCTTACCCACATATATCCACCCCGCCCTCCATCCACGACTAAGACCCTTTAAATGTCAATGATGGAAATTGCACCATACCAAGTCACCAGTTAAGAACTAACAACCTAACATATTTTTAGGCATTAAAATAAAAACCATGGAAATCCAGAAGATAGAAAAATCTCAAGGGCAAAAGTGCTGGGGATTTTAGACTTTTAAAGTAAAATTTAAGGGGGAGACATGACCAAAAGCCACTGGCATTACTCTATCAATGCAGCAGGGTCCAGCTCCAAGCCAAGCTTCATCCCAACAAAGGGCTCCCCCCACCCCACCAAGTCCTCTCAGCGACAGTTTCCCCTGTAGCTCTGGGCCATTTCAAAAGCACCAAAAGCATTCTTCCATCGAGAGAGATAATGGAGTATTCACTCTACCCTTGGAACGGGTACATGGATTCTGCTTGCTACCAATTACTACAGATAATTTCACAATTTCCTTGTTATAATAGCTATGGTTTTGAAAAGATAATAGTAAGCAGAACTTCTGCTGTTATTGATACTGATCCACGCAGGAAAGGCATTTATCACAAGGTGTAACATACATACAAAATTCCCCTTAGAAATCCTTGCATTTCACTTTCTTCAGAATTTTCAATCACAGAATATGAAGCAAAAATACAGTTTCAAACCCAGAAGACATTTTAGGTGCACACCAAAATCCTAAACTTAAATACTACAGCCCGCAACTTGGGCATTTTAAAGTCTTTTAAGACGTACTGCTCCTTAATTTCACAGCTTCAGATAAAGCACTTCAGAAGCTTGTAAAGCAGTTATGAATAGTAATCTGATTTAGGTTTCTGTCGCCCATATCTTTCCAGTGACCCATATTCAATTTTCAATCAAAACTTTTCTGAGCCTTCCCCAGGTAGCAACAAAACCAAACAATTTTGCCTTTTTTTTTTTAACTGCCACTTATCAGTGAAGTTCTAAAGCACTTTAGGAACTAGTTTCCAAGCAAACTTTTGTTGCTTTCAAAGCAATAATCTAACTAGTATTAGCAATCTATAAGAATTAACTATTATTTTCAATGCCCATGAGCTTGTATTAAACTCCCCTAGAGCTCTGCCTCATTTTTTTCCTCCAGGGAATTCCCTTTCCCACCACCCCCAACCTCGGTGCTACAAACCTAACCAAACCTCTCCCCTTTCCCTCCCCCACCCTTCCCAGAAGCAGAGCCTTCCCCTTCCCTCAACCCCCACCTCAAGGTCCTCTCACAGGAATGCCCAAGAATTCTTTCAAATCCAACCGAGTGAAATTCAAGTTTAAAAAATGCAGAGCAAGATGAATCACAGATCACCATCTGCACACACCATTCCCTTCTGGAGATAATCTGCACTGCAGATCTGAATGTGCGAACTAGACCTGCCTTTTGGCACACACAAGCTGTACCCTCACACACTTCAGCACGATGATCCCTTCACGTACCAGTGTTTGATCTAAACACCCCCTTGGCTTAACCATTTAGAATTTGAACAGCTTTCCCCAACACACAGATTAAGTCATAATAACATTAAAAAAATTTCTTGGCCCAATGAACAGGCAGGCCGGTGGGCAGGCAGGAGACGAGAGGGTCACTGGGGCTCCATCTGCAAGCTCCATTTACAAGGCACTCTGTGATGCGGCATCAAAGTTAAAAGTCTACAGCTTACAATCTTCTCGAACCTTCGTAGCAAGGAACTATTAAGTCTATGAAGGGTGGCTCAAAGATGCAGCATCTGAGAACCTCCACCCACCCACCCCAAAAGGAGGGGTGCCTGGAGGCTGGTATGCCCGGATGAGACATTCAACTCAAATCAATACATCCGCTGAGGGTCAGGGACAGGATGCATCTGCTCTTGCTTTTTTTTTTTAAATTGTCCCCTCATGAGCTCATCTGAAAAGCTTAAAATGGCTGCCTCCTGAACACAGGGCTTCCTGAGCAAGGCCTGGAAACAATGACACTGGAGAGCTTCCTCCTCCTAAGCCTCTGGAAATTCAATCTGCAGGCATCAACTTAGGCGGGCTCTCTCCTTCAGGGTCTCCCCTGCTGCACTGCTACGACTCACACGGGACACTGGCCAGGGGGCTCCATGTCTCCTGGTGCCATCTGGTCGCCATGACGAAGGCTACACACAGCAACAAACCACCGTCCGTGAGGCGTTTGGATTATTTTCACAGCTTCCAGCGCCCACCACGGCGGCCGTCAGTCCCGACCCGCTCCGCAGACCAGCCACGTGGGCCTGGAGAGAGGCCTCGCCAACCCGCCCGCCGCCCCCCGCGGGGCCTTTCCTGCATCGTTACCAGCAATACCGACTCCCCCAGGGGCTGCAGCTGCTCCCCCGGGCTTACCGGACGACCAGAAGCAAGTTTCTAAGTGAATGGATACCCTCGAGACAATTAGGGGGAGGAGGAGGAGGAGAAGGGGTAGGGTGAGCTCACAGAAGAGAACAGCTGCAGACCTAGAAGAAAAAGTCCCAAGGACAGCACTGCCACCTGGAAAATAAAGCTTTGGTCAATTTTGTCCGTGGACCCACACCCCCTGCCTCGGCGGGCCCCCGTCTGTCCCATGCGTTAGGCACACCGGTCACCGCCTAGGGCGGCCCCTCACCTGCTCGATCACTTTCCACCACCCCTCACCGCCGACCGGGGACCTCACCTCACTCAGACCTGGGTGCCACCAGGCCGGGCCTGCGCGAGGCCGAGCCCAGTTACATACCACCCTATGCCCGAGCTGTCGCCCGCGAGGCTAAGTTCAGTTTCCTCAAGACCAGGCCTCAGCCCCAGGCGGGGCCACAACCCTCGGTCTGGAAAGAAAACGGGTCGCTGAGGTCGCCTACTTCCAGGTCTGCCCTCCCGGCCCCCTGCGGCCCTGCGCCCCGCGGCCTGCCTTCCTGCTCCCCACCGGGGCAACTGCCCCGTCCCTGTCCCCTTCCAGGCAGGAGGGGGACTCCTTGTCTCCGTCCCACTAGACCCGGGCACCCCGAAAGGTCAGGTGCGCCCTTGCCTCCATCCCACTAGACCCGGGCACCCCGAAAGGTCAGGTGCGCCCTCTCCAGCCGAGGCGGGCCCAGCCTGGCCGGGAGCCCCGCTGTCCCCCTTCAAGGCTACACTTATCCTCACTCCTCCCGGCACCCCCAACTGCCCCCAACCCTGCCCTCTCCCCTCCCACTTTTCAGTTCACACCCTAAACTGGCCACCTCCTCCCCCAAACTGCCCAGCGCGCAGCCCTCCCTGGCGCTAACTCCTCTATCTAAGTTCTTTATCTAAATTTATCCTAGTTCTTTATCTATCCTTTAAACCCATCGCTATATGCCATTCCCTAGTAAGGGACCATGACATTATATTGGGCTTCAAATTTCGGGGAGTTCTGGATCACAGAGTGTTTCAACAATGGCAATGGAGGGATACTGGTATGGGATACCAATGACAGGTGATATATGACTGACAGGGAGCTGTACAGAACATATGTCCAGGGTGCATGGTAATGTTTGGATATACTCATAGTGGCAACAATTAAAAACCACAGTAGGGGGGGTACTGGGTTCCTAGCCAGTGGTGCTCTGTCGTGGTCCCTAGGGGAGCAGCGACAGTCTCCCATGTACAGTGGCGGGGACCGGGAGGGAGTGAGGGTTCAACAGAGAGCCCCTGATGCTAATGACTATGCTTGCGAGCTGATAAACCTAAAAAAAGAACAAGGCCTAGAGCAACATTGTGCCTGGGAATTTCCTCCTGTCAGCCTTCATGTTACTCAAATGTGGCCAGTCTCGAAGCCAAACTCAGCATGTAAATGCAATGCCTTCCCCCCAGCGTGGGACATGACACCTGGGGATGAGCCTCCCTGGCAACGAGGGACCACTATCAACTACCAACTGATGATGCAAATGGAAAATGACCTTATACGGAAGGTTCAATGCGGATCAGCAGATTATCCATGTCTACATAAAATACCATGACTTTAAAATGCTGTTTGACCTAAAGTAAGGGGGAAATGGAAAGGAGAAATGAGTCTATATGGCTAGGAGTTTCTAAAAAAGCGTCTGGAGGCTGGCAGAAGGTTTGCCCTCATGCACAACTGAGAAGAGTCAGAGAGACAGATAAAGCAGATACAACCCCCAGATATTGGTTGCTTTGAGGGCTAAAGAGACCCATGGGAGTTATGGTCATGGCCAATGGGGTTAACTACCAGGGCAGATGGCTCCTCTTTGGAAATGGTGTTTATGTGTGATGAATCTGGACTCAGATGGGATCTCCCTTCATAAGACTTTCATGCTAATGTGCTGGAGGTGCAGTTAATGTTGGGGTTTAAGATATATTTAGGGGATTTGAATCTCTGGACTGACAATGTGATAGCCAGGTCCTGAGCCTCAACAGACTCCAGCACCTACAATCTGATCTATTGGACTTACCACACTCAGCTAAGATGGAGTTGAAGAAGGACAACCACCACACCATGGAGCCTCGAGTGATTACAACTGAAAATGGGAGGATTGCATCCAGCATCCATGTGGAATCTGAGCCTCCTCGTGACATAGAGGTGCAATGGACACAACCAATCCAATGTCCACATAGAAGAGTTGGCATTGGATTGGGAAAAGTGGACATGGTGGACGATGGGTATGGGGAAAGGCAGGAAGAGATGAGAGGTGGAGGCGTCTTTGGGACATGGAGCTGCCCTGGATGGTGCTTCAGAGGTAATCACCGGACATTGTAAATCCTCACAGGGCCCACTGGATGGAATGGAGGAGAGTATGGGCCATGATGTTAACCATTGTCTATGAGGTGCAGAGGTGCCCAAAGATGTACTTACCAAATCCAATGGATGTGTCATGATGATGGGATCGAGTGTTGTTGGGGGAGGGTAGGGGAGGTGGGGGGGTGGCGTTGAATGGGACCTCACATATATATTTTAATGTAATATTATTACAAACTCAATAAAAAAAATAAAGAGGGAGCTGTACATCCCCCGTTATGCTTTCCTACAGTGTAAATCTAGTTTTATAGATAGGAATGTTACCACTAAAAATGATGGAAAGGAGATAGCCACAAAATCTCTGCACTCAATGCTTACTTCATTAAACTAAAGCACATGTGACATCATCTTTCAAGTAGGTTAAAACAGTTAGCTGTTATACCCTCGGCTATGCTTTCCTATATAGTAAATGCTAGGGTTAGAGAGAGGCATGTTTGCACAAAAACTGAAGTAAAGGAGATAGCTGCAAAATCTCTGTACACAATTCAGAGTTCTCAGTAGTAAATCATATGTGCCATGTTGTTTCATTTAGGTTGGAAGAGATAGGTGCTTTACCCCCGGTTATGCTTTCCTATAGTTTAAATGCTAGTTTTATGGATAGGCATATTTGCACAAAAACTGAAATAAAGGGGATAGCCACAAAATCTTTGCACTCAATGCTTAGTTCCCTAAAATAAAGCACACGTGACATCGTCTTTCAAGTTGGTTTAAAGAGTTAGGTGCTATACCCTCGGTTATGCTTTCCTATATAGGAAATGCAAGTTTTGGATATAGATATGTTACTACCAAAACTGTAGGAAAGGATTTAGCTGCAAAATCTCTGCACACAATGCTTACTTCTCAGAAATATATCATATGTGCCATGGTGTTTCATTTAGGTTTAAAGAGTTAACTGCGATACCCTCATTTATGCTTTCGTATATAGTAAATGTGAGATTTAGAGATAGTAATGTTAGCACTAAAATTGAAGAAAAGGACATAGCTGCAAAATCTCTGCACACAATGCTTAGTTCTCAGAAGGAAATCATATGTGCCATGTGGTTTCATTTAGGTTTAAAGAGTTAGGTGCTATACCCTCGGTTATGCTTTCCTACATAGGAAATGCAAGATTTAGAGAAAGGAATGTTAGCAAAAAAGTGAAGGAAAGGAGATAACTGCAAAATCTCTGCACTCAAATCTTAGTTCTCAGAAGTAAATCATATATGCCATGTTGTTTCATTTAGGTTTAAAGAGTTAACTGCTATACTCTCAGTTATGCTTTCCTATATAGGAAATGCTTGTTTTACAAATAGGAATGTTAGCACAAAAACTGAAGTAAAGGTGATAGCTGCAAAATCTCTGCACACAACGATTAGTTCTCAGAAGTAAATCATATGTGCCATGTTATTTCATTTAGGTTTAAAGAGTTAGCTGCTATACCCTCGGTTAATGCTTTCCTATATAGGAAATGCTAGTTTTAGAGATATGGATGTTAGCATAAAAACTGAAGGAAAGAAGATAGCTGCAACATCACTGCACACAATGCTTAGTTCTCAGAAGTAAATCATATGTGCCATGTTGTTTCATTTAGGTTTAAAGAATTAAGGGTTATACCCTCGGTTATGCTTTCCTATGTAGGAAATGCTACTTTTTCCTATGTAGGAAATGCTAGTTTTACAGAAGGAATGTTAGCAGAAAAACTGAAGGAAAGAATATAGCTGCAAAATCTCTGCACACAATGCTTAGTTCTCAGAAGTAAAGCATATGTACCATGCTTTCTCAGGTAAGTTTAAAGAGTTAGCTCCTATACCCCCGGTTATGTTTCCTGTATAGGAAATGCTAGTTTTAGAGATATGAATGTTATGACAAAAACTGAAGGAACGGAGACAGCTGCAAAATCTCTGCACACAATGCAGAGTTTTCAGATGTAAATCATATGTGCCATGTTGTTTCATTTAGGTTTACAGAGTTAAGGGTTATACCCTCGGTTATGCTTTCCTATGTAGGAAATGCTAGTTCTACAGAAGGAATGTAAGCACAAAAAATGAAGGAAAGAAGATAGCTGCAAAATGTCTGCACAATGTTTAGTTCTCAGAAGTAAATCATATGTACCATACTTTTTCAGGTAGGTTTAAAGAGTTAGCTGCTATACCCCCGATTATGCTTTCCTATAGTGTAAATGCTAGTTTTAGATGTATGAATGTTAGCACAAAAACTGAAGGAAAGGAGATAGTTGCAAAATCTCTGCACACAATGCTTAGTTCTCAGAAGTAAATCATATGTGCCATGTTGTTGTTTCATTTAGGTTTAAAGAGTTAGCGGCTATAACCTCGGTTATGCTTTCCTACAAAGGAAATGCTTGTTTTACAGAAAGGAATGTTAGCACAAAAGCTGAAGGAAAGTAGATAGCTGCAAAATCTCTGCACACAATGCTTAGTTCTCAGAAGTAATTCACATGTACCATGCGTTTTCTTGTAGGTTTAAAGAGTTAGCTGCTATACTGCCGGTTATGCTTTCCTATAGTGTAAATGCTAGTTTTAGAGATAGGAATGTTAGCACAATAACTGAAGGAAAAGTGATAGCTGCAAAATCTCTGCACAGAATGTTTTCATCTCAGAAGTAAATCGTGTGTGCCATGTTGTTTCAATTAGGTTTAAAGATTTAGCTGCTATACCCTCGGTTAAGATTTCCTATAGTGTAAATTGTAGTTTTAGAGATAGGAATGTTAACACAAAAACTGAAGGAAAAGAGATAGGTGCAAAATCTCTGCACACAAGGTTTATTCCTCAGAAGTAAATCATATGTGCCATGTTGATTCATTTAGGTTTAAAGAGTTAGCTCCTATGCCCTCGGTTATGCTTTCCTATATAGGAAATGCTAGTTTTAGAGATATGACTGTTAGCATAAAAACTGAAGGAAAGGAGAGAGCCTCAAAATCTCTGGACACAATGCTTAGTTCTCAGAAGTAAATCATACATGCCATGTTTTTCATTTAGATTTAAAGAGTTAGCGGCTATACCCTAGATTCTGCTCTCCTATACAGGAAATGCTTCTTTTACAAATAGGAATGTTAGCAAAAAAACTGAAGGAAAGAAGTTAGCTGCAAAATCTCTGCACACAATGCTTAGTTCTCCGAAGTAAATCATATGTACCATTCTTTTACAGGTAGGTTTAACGAGTTAGCTGCTATACCCACGGTTATGCTTTCCTATAGTATAAATACTAGTTTTAGAGATAGGAATGTTAGCACAAAAACTGAAGAAAAAGAGATAGCTGCAAAATGTCTGCACACAATGTTTAGTTCTCACAAGTAAATCATATGTGCCATGTTGTTTCATTTAGGTTTAAAGAGTTGGCTGCTATACTCTTGGTTATGCTTTCCTCTATAGGAAATGCTAGTTTTAGAGATATGAATGTTAGCATAAAAACTGAAGGAAAGGAGAAAGCTGCAAAATCTCTGCACATAATGCTTAATTCTCAGAATTAAGTCATATGTGCCATGTTGTTTAATTTAGGTTTAAAGAGTTAGCGGCTCTACCCTCGTTTATGCTTTCCTATATGGGAAATGCTAGTTTTAGAGATATGAATGTTAGATCAAAAACTGAAGGAAAGGAGATAGCTGCAAAATCTCTGCACACAATGCTTAGTTCTCAGAAGAAATTCATATGTGCCACGTTGCTTCATTTAGTTTTAAAGAGTTAGCCGCGAAACCCTCAGTTATGCTTTCCAATAGCGTAAATGCTAGTTTTATAGATAGGAAAGTTAGCACAAAAACTGAAGGAAAAAAGATAGCTGCAAAATCTCTGCACACAATGCTTAGTTCTCAGAAGTTAATCATATGTACCATACATTTTCAGGTAGGTTTAAAGATTTATCTACTATACCCCCAGTTATGCTTTTCTATATAGGAAATGCTAGTTTTAGAGATATGAATCTTAGTACAAAAACTGACGGAAAGGAGATAGCTGCAAAATCTCTGCACACAATGCTTAGTTCTCAGAAGTAAATCATATGTACCATGCTTTCTCAGGTACGTTTAAAGAGTTAGCTGCTATACCCCCGGTTAGCTTTCCTATAGTATAAATGCTAGGTTTAGAGATTCGAATGTTAGTACAAAAACTGATAGAAAGGAGATAACTGCAAAATCTCTGCATAAAATGCTTAGTTCTCAGAAGTAAATCATATGAGCCATGTTGCTTCATTTATGTTTAAAGAGTTAGCGGCTATACCCTCAGTTATGCTTTCCTATATAGGAAATTCTTGTTTTACAAATAGGAATGTTAGCACAAAAACTGAAGGAAAGAAGATAACTGCAAAATCTCTGCAAACAATGCTCAGTTCTGAGAAGTAAATCATATATACCATGCTTTTTCAGGTAGGTTTAAAGAGTTAGCAGCTATACCCCCGGTTATGCTTTCCTGTAGCATAAATGCTAGTTTTAGAGATAGGAATTTCAGCACAAAACCTGAAGGAAAGAAGATAGCTGCAAAATCTCTGCACACAATGCTTAGTTCTCAGAAGTTAATCATATGTACCATACATTTTCAGGTAGGTTTAAACAGTTAGCTACTATACCCCTGTTTTGCTTTCTTATATAGGAAATGCTAGTTTTACAGAAAGGAATGTTAGCACAAAAACTGAAGGAAAGGAGATAGTTGCAAACTCTCTGAACACAAAGCTTAGTTTTCAGAAGTAAATCACATGTGCCATGTTGTTGCATTTTGGTTTAAATAGTTAGCGGCGATACCCTCGGTTATGTTTTCCTATATAGGAAATGCTAGGTATAAGATAGTAATGTTAGCACAAAAAACTGAAGGAAAGAATATCGCTGCAAAATCTCTGCACACAATGCTTACTTCTCAGAAGTAAATCATATGTACTATGCTTTTTCAGGTAGGTTTAAAGAGTTAGCTGCTATACCCCCGGTTATAATTTCCTACATAGGAAATGCTAGTTTTAGAGATATGACTGTTGGCACAAAACGAAAGGAAAGGAGATAGCTGCAAAATCTCTGTACACAATATTTAGTTCTCAGAAGTAAATCATATGTGCCATGTTGTTTCATTTAGGTTTAAAGAGTTAGCTGCTATACCCTCGGTTATGCTCTCCTATATAGGAAATGCTAGTTTTAGAGATTTGAATGTTAGCACAAAAACTGAAGGAAAGGAGATAGCTTCAAAATCTGCACACAATGCTTAGTTCTCAGAAGTAAATCATATGTACCCTGCTTTTTCAGGTGGGTTTAACGAGTTAGCTGCTAAACCCCCAGTTATGCTTTCCTATAGTATAAATGCTAGTTTTAGAGATAGGAATGTTAGCACAAAACCTGAAGGAAAGAAATAGCTTCAAAATCTCTGCCCACAATGTTTAGTTCTCAGAAGGAAATCATATGTGCCATGTTGTTTCATTTAGGTTTAAAGAGTTAGCTGCTATACCCTCGGTTATGCTTTCCTATATACGAAATGCTAGTTTTCGAGATATGAATGTTAGTATAAAAACTGAAGGAAAGGAGATAGCTGCAAAATCTCTGCATACAATGCTTAGTTCTCAGAAGTAAATCACATGTGCCGTGTTGTTTCATTTAGGTTTAAAGAGTTAGGGGCTGTACCCTCGGTTATACTTTCCTATATAGGAAATGCTAGTTTTACAAATAGGAATGTTAGCACAAAAACTGAAGGAAAGAAGATAGCTGCAAAATCTCTGCACAATGTTTAGTTCTCAGAAGTAAATCATATGTACCATATTTTTTCAGTTAGGTTTAAAGAGTTAGCTGCTATACCCCCGGTTATGCTTTCCTATAGAGGAAATTCTAGTTTTACAGATAGGAACGTTAGCACAAAAACTGAAGGAATGGAGATAGCTGCAAAATCTCTGCACACAATGCTTAGCTCTCAGAAGTAAATCATATGTACCATGCTTTTTCAGGTAGTTTTAAAGAGTTAGCTGCTATACCCCCGGTTATGCTTCCCTATAGTGTATGTGGTAGTTTTAGAGATAGGAATGTTAGAACAAAAACTGAAGAAAAAGAGGTAGCTGCAAAATCTCTGCATGCAATGTTTAGTTCTCAGAAGGAAATCATATGTGCCATGTTGTTTCATTAAGGTTTAAAGAGTTAGGTGCTATACACTTGATTATGCTTACCTATATAGGACATACTAGTTTTAGAGATATGAATATTAGTACAAAAACTGAAGGAAAGGAGATAGCTGCAAAATCTCTGCACACAATGTTTAGTTCTCAGAAGTAAATCATATGTGCCAATTTGTTTCATTTAGGTTGAAAGACTTAGCTGCTATTCCTCCGGTTATGCTTTCTTATGTAGGAAATGCTAGTTTTAGAGATATGAATGTTAGCACAAAAACTGAGGGAAAGGAGATAGCTGCAAAATCTCTGCCCACTAAGCTTAGTTCTCAGAAGTAAATCATATGTACCATGCCTTTTGAGGTAGGTTTAAAGAGTTAGCTGCTATACCCCCGGTTATGCTTTCCTATATAGGAAATGCTAGTTTTAGAGATATGAATGTTAGCACAAAAACTGAAGGAAAGGAGATAGCTGCAATATCTCCGTACACAGTGCTTAGTTCACAGACATAAATCATATGTGCCATATTGTTTCATTTAGGTGTAAAGAGTTAGCTGCTAAACCCTTGGTTATGCTTTCCTATATAGGAAATGCTAGTTTTAGAGATATGAATGTTAGTACAAAAACTGAAGGAAAGGAGATAACTGCAAAATCTCTTCACACAATGCTTAGTTCTCAGAAGTAAATCATATGTACCATGCTTTTTCAGGGAGGTTTAACGAGTTAGCTGCTATATCCCCGGTGATGCTTTCCTATAGTATAAATGCTAGTTTTAGAGATCGATATGTTAGCACAAAAACTGAAGGAAAAGAGATAGCTGCAAAATCTCTGCACACAATGTTTAGTTCTCAGAAGTAAATCATTTGTGCCAATTTGTTTCATTTGGGTTGAAAGAGTTAGCTGCTATACCTCCGGTTATGTTTTCCTTTGTAGGACATGCTAGTTTTAGAGATATGAATGTTAGCACAAAAACTGAAGGAAAGGAGATAGCTGCAAATTCTCTGCCCACAATGTTTAATTCTCAGAAGCAAATCATATGTACCATGCTTTTTGAGGTAGGTTTAAAGGGTTAGCTGCTATACCCACGGTTATGCTTTCCTATAGAGGAAATTCTAATTTTAGAGATATGAATGTTAGCACAAAAACTGAAGGAAAGTAGATAGCTACAAAATCTCTGTACGCAATGCTTAGTTCTCAGAAGTAAATCATATGTGCCATGTTGTTTCATTTAGGTGTGAAGAGTTAGCTGCTATACCCTTGGTTATGCTTTCCTATATAGGAAATGCTAGTTTTAGAGATATGAATATTAGTAGAAAAACTGAAGGAAAGGAGATAGCTGCAAAATCTCTGCACACAATGTTTAGTTCTCAGAAGTAAATTATATGTGCCAATTTGTTTCATTTAGTTTGAAAGCGTTAGCTGCTATACCTCACTTATGCTTTCCTATGTAGGAAATGCTAGTTTTAGAGATATGAATGTTAGCAGAAAAACTGAAGGAAAGGAGATAGCTGCAAAATCTCTGCTCAAAATGTTTAGTTCTCAGAAGTATCATATGAGCTATGCTGTTTCAATTAGCTTTAAAGAGTTAGCTGCTATACCCTGTTTATGCTTTCCTATAGTGTAAAAGGTAGTTTTAGAGATAGGCATATTAGCAGAAAAACTGAAGGAAAGGAGATAGCCACAAAATCTCTGCGCTCAATGCTTAGTTCCCTAAAGTAAAGCACATATGACATCCTTTTTCAAGTAGGTTTAAAGAGTTAGCTGCTATACCCTCGGTTATGCTTTCCGCTATAGCAAGTGTTAGTTTTAGAGATACGAATTTTAGCACAAAAACTGAAGGAAAGGAAATATGTGCAAAATCTCTGCACACAATGCTTAGTTCTCAGAAGTAGATCATATGTGCCATGTTGTTTCATTTAGGTTTAAAAAGTTAGCTGCTATACCCTCAGTTATGCTTTCGTATATAGTAAATTCTAGTTTTAGAGATAGGAATGTTAGCAAAAAACTGAAGGAAAGGAGATAACTGCAAAATCTTTGCACAAAATGCTTAGTTCTCAGAAGTAAATCATATATACCATGTTGTTTCTTTTAGTTTGTAAGCTTTAGCTGCTATACCCCCGGTTATGCTTTCCTATACTGTAAATGCTAGTTTTAGAGATAGGCTTATTACCACAAAAACTGAAGGAAAGGAGATAGGCGCAATATCTGACCACTCAATGTTTAGTTCCCTAAAGTAAAGCACATGTGACATCCTCTTTCAAGTAGGTTTAAATAGTTAGCTACTATACCCTCGGTTATGCTTTCCTATATATTGAGTGCTAGATTTAGAGATATGAATGTTAGCAGAAAAACTGAAAAAGGAGATAGTTGTAAAATCTCTGCACTCAATGCTTAGTTCTCAGAAGAAAATCACATGTGCCTTGTAGTTTCATTTAGGTTTAAAGAGTTAGCTGCTATACCCTCGGATAAGCTTTCCTAGATAGTAAACGCTAGTTTTAGAGATAGGAATTTTAGCACAAAAACTGAAGGAAAGGAGATAGCTGCAAAATCTCTGCACACAATGCTTGGTTCTCAGAAGTAAATCATATGTACCATACTTTTTCAGATAGGTTTAAAGAGTTAGCTGCCATATGCCCGGTAATGCTTTCCTATAGTGTAAATGCTCCTTTAGAGATAGTCATATTAGCACAAAAATTGAAGAAAAAGAGATAGGCATAAAATCCCTGCACTCAATGCTTAGTTCACTAAAATGAAGCACATGTGACATCCTCTTTCAAGTAGGTTTAAAGAGTTACCTGCTATATCCTCGGTTATGCTTTCCTATATAGTAAATGCTTGTTTTAGAAATAGGAATGTTAGCACAAAAACTGAAGGAAAGGAGATAGCTGCAAAATCTCTGTCCTCAATGCTTAGTTCTGAGAAGTAAATCATATGTGCCATGTTGTTTTATTTAGTTTTAAAGAGTTAGCTGCTATACCCTCGGTAATGCTTTCGTACATAGTAAATGCTAGTTTTAGAGATAGGAATGTTAGCACAAAAACAGAAGTAGAGGAGATAGCTGCAAAATCTCTGCACACAATGGTTACTTCTCAGAAGTATATCATATGTGCCATGTTGTTTCATTTAGGTTTCAATAGTTACCTGCTATACCCCCGGTTATGCTTTCCTATAGTGTTAATGGAAGTTTTAGACATCGGCATATTAGCACAAAAAGTGAAGGAAAGGAGTTAGCCACAAAATCTCTGCATTCAATGCTTAGTCCCCAAAAGTAAAGCACATGTGACATCCTCTTTCAAATAGGTTTAAAGAGTTAGCTGCTATAATCTCGGTTGTGCATTCCTACATATTAAATGCTAGATTTAGAGATAGGAATGTTAGTACAAAAACTAAAGGAACCGAGATAGCTGCAAAATCTCCACACACAATGCATATTTCTCAGAGTAAATCATATGTACCATGTTGTTTCATTTAGGTTTAAAGAGTTACCTGCTATACCCACTGTTATGCTTTCATATAGAGTAAATGCTAGTTTTAGAGATAGCAATGATAGCACAAAAACTGAAGGAAAGGAAATAGCTGCAAAATCTCTGCACAGAATGTTTAGTTCTCAGAAGTAAATCATAGGTGCCATGTTGTTTCATTTAGCTTTAAAGACTTAGGTTCTATACACACTTTATGCTTTCCTATAGTGGAAAAGGTAGTTTTAGAGATATGCATATTAGCACAAAAACTGAAGGAAAGGAGTTAGCCACAAAATCTCTGCACTTAATGCTTAGTTCCCTAAAGTAAACGACATGTGACATCCTCTTTCAAGTTGGTTTAAAGAGTTAGCTGCTATACCCTCGTTTATGCTTTCCTCTATAGTAAATGCTAATTTTAGAGATAGGAATGTTAGCACTAAAACTGAAGCAAAGGAGATAGCTGTAAAATCTCTGCACACAATGCTTAGTTCCCAGAAGAAAATCATAAGTGCCATGTTGTTGCATTTAGGTAAAGGGTTACCTGCTACACCCCGGTTATGCATTCCTATAGTGTAAATGCTAGATTTATAGATACGCATGTTAGCACAATAACTGATGGAAAGGAGATAGCCACAAAATCTCAGCACTCAATGTTTAGTTCCCTAAAGTAAAGCATATGTAAAATCCTCTTTCAAGTAGGTTTAAAGAGTTAGCTGCTATACCCTCGGTTGTGGTTCCCTATATAGTAAATGCTAGTTTTAGAGATAGGAATGTTAGCACGAAAAATGAAGGAAAGGAGATAGCTGCATATCTCTGCACACAATGCTTAGTTCTCAGAAGTAAATCATATGTGACATGTTGTTTCATTCAGGCTTCAAGAGTAAGCTGCTGTACCCCCGCTTAAGCTTTCCTATTGTGTAAATGCTAGTTTCAGAGATAGGCACATTAGCAAAAAAAGTGAAGCAAAGCAGATAGCCGCAAAAGGTCTACATTCAATGCTTACTTCCATAAAGTAAAGCACATGTGACATCCTCTTTCAAGTAGGTTTAAAAAGTTAGCTGCTATAGCCTCGGTTATGGTTTCTTATAGAGTACATGCTAGTTTTAGAGATAGGAATGTTAGCACAAAAACTGAGGGAAAGGAGATAGCTGCAAAATCTCTGCACACAATGATTAGTTCCCTAAACTAAAGCACATGTGACATCCTCTTTCAAGTAGATTTAAAGAGTTAGCTGCTATACCCTCGGTTATGCTTTCCTGCATAGCAAATACTAGTTTTAAAGATAAGAATGTTGGCACAAAAATTGAAGGAAAGGAGATAGCTGCAAAATCTCACCACATAATGCTTAGTTCTAAGAAGTAAATCATATGAGCCATGTTCTTTCATTTAGGTTTATAGAGTTAGCTGCTATACCCTCGGTTATGCATTCCTATAGAGTAAATGCTAGTTTTAGAGATAGGAATGTTAGCCCAAAAATTGAAGGAAAGGAGATAGCTACAAAATCTCTTCACACAATGCTTATTTCTCAGAAGTAAATCATATATACCATGCTTTTTCAGGTAGGTTAAAAGAGTTAGCTGCTATACCTCAGATAATGCTTTCCTATAGTGTAAATGCTAGTTTTAAAGATAGGAATGTTAGCACAAAACTGAATGAAAAGAGATAGCCACAAACTCTGCACTCAAAGCCTAGTTCCCTAAAGTAAAGCACCTGTGACATCCTCTTTCAAGTAGGTTTAAAGAGTTAGCTGCTATACCGTCGATTATGCTTTCCTGTATAGTTATTGCTAGTTTTAGAGATAGGAATGTTAGCATAAAAACGGGGGAAAGAGAAATAGCTGCAAAATATTTGCACACAATGCTTAGTTCTCAGAAGGAAATCATATGTGCCATGTTGTTTCATTTAGGTTTAAAGAGTTAGCTGGTGTACCCTCGGTTTTGCATTCATATATAGTAAATGCAAGTTTTAGAGCTAGGAATGTTAACACAAAAACTGATGGAAAGGAGATAGCTGCAAAATCTCTGCACAAATTCTTAGATCCCAGAAGTAAATCATATTTGTCATGTTGTTTCTTTTAGGTTTAAAGAGTTAGCTGCTTTTCTTTCAGTTATGTATTCATAAGTGGTAAATGCTAGTTTTAGAGATAGAAATGTTAGCACAAAAACTGAGGGAAAAGAGAAGCTGCAAAATCTCTGCACACAATGCTTATTTCTCAGAAGAAAATCATATGTGCCATGTTCTTTCATTTAGGTTTAAATAGTTAGAATCTATACCCTCCGTTATGCTTTCCTATATTGTAAATGCTAGTATTAGAGAAAGGAATGTTAGCACAAAAACTGAAGGAAAGGAGATAGCCAAAAAAGCTCTGCCCTCAATGCTTAGTTCCCTAAAGTAAAGCACACATGACATCCTCTTTCAAGAAGTTTCAAAGAGTTAGCTGCTATACCCTCTGTTATTATTTCCTATACAGTAAAAGCTAGTTTTAGAAATAGGAATGTTAGCACAAAAACTGAAGGAAAAAGATAGCTGTAAAATCTCTGCACACAATGCTTAATTCTCAGAAGTAAATCATATCTGCCATGTTGTTTCATTTAGGTTTAAAGAGTTACCTGCTATACCCTCGGTTATGTTTTTCTATATAGTAAATGCTAGTATTAGAGATAGGAATGTTAGCACAAAAACTGAAGAAAAGTAGATAGCTGCAAAATCTCTGCACACAATGCTTAGTTCCCTAAAGTAAAGCACATGTGACATCCTCTTTCAAGTAGGTTTAAAGAGTTATCTGCTATACCCTCGGTTATTGGTTCCTATATAGTAAATGCTAGTTTTAGAGATAGGAATGATAGCACAAAAACTGAAGGAAAGGAGATAGCTGAAAGTCTCTGCACACAATGCTTATTTCTCAGAGGTAAATCATATGTGCCATGTTGTTTCATTTCGGTTTAAAGAGTTAGGTGCTATGCCCTCGGTTATGCTTTCCTATTTAGTAAATTCTAGTTTTAGAGATAGGAATGTTAGCACAAAAACTGAAGGAAAGGGGATATGTGCAAAATCTCTGCACTCAATGCTTAGTTCCTAAAGTAAATCACATGTCACATTCTCTTTCAAGTAGGTTTAATGAGTTAGCTACTATACCCTCGGTTATGCTTTCCTATATTGTTGTAGAATTTAAGAGAAGTTCAATTATTTGATTATAGAGAGGCCAGGACTCAGGAGTGATTTTTAGAGGGAAAAATGGTTTATTGACTGCTTGCTGTACTCGGGAACTTCTCTTGGAATCCCGATCCCTGAACAAGATTTTCAAATGTCTTTTATACCACGAGGAAAGACCAAATGGTTGCTTTGTTTCAGTTCTCAATAGGCTCCAATTAGCATATATATCTTCCACATCTTAGGTAAACTTTTAGCATGGACTCCAGACATTCTAGATAAGCTTTTAGCATATTTACATTTTGCATTTCCCCTAAACACTTTAAGATTATAGCCCTTGCATTGTTAAACTGTTTCCTGTGACTGGAGCCTGTAGTCATTGTCCCTAAGTGCAGGACTGCAGCCTCTTACCGTTCCACACCCACAGCCTTCAGCTTAGCTTATCTCTGAAAAGACAAAGTGCCTTCCACCCATAGCCCACATCTATATAGTTAATGCTAGTTTTAAAGATAGGAATGTTAGCACAAAAACGGAAGGAAAGGAGATAGCTGCAAAATTTCTGCAAACAATGCTTAGTTCTCAGAAGTAAATCATATATACCATGCTTTTTCAGTTAGCTTTAAAGAGTTAGCTGCTATACCCCCCGTTATGCTTTCCTATAGTGTAAATGCTAGTTTTAGAGATAGGCATATTAGCACAAACACTGAAGGAAAGGAGATAGCCGCAAAATCTCTGCACTCAATGTTTAGTTCCCTAAAATGAAGCAAATGTGACATCCTCTTTCATGCAGGTTTAAAGAGTTAGCTGCTATACCCTCGGATATGGTTTCCTATAATGTAAATGCTAGTTTTAGAGATAGGAATGTGAGCACAAAAACTGAAGGAAAGGAGATAGCTGTAAAATCTCTGCACACAATGCTTAATTCTCAGAAGTAAATCATAAGTGCCATGATGTTTCATTTAGGTTTAAAGAGTTAGCTGCTAACTGGAAAATGACCTTGAATTGAAGGTTCAATGCGGATCAGTAGAATATCCCTGTCTACATAGAATAATATGACTTTAAAATGCTGCTGACCTAATGTAAGGGGGAAATAGAAAGGAGAAATGAGTTTATATTGCTATGAGTCTCTAAATAAAAAAGAGTCTGGAGGCTGTCAGAAGGATTTCCCTTATGCACAACTGAGCAGAGTCTAAGAGACAGATAAAGTAGATACAATCCCCAGGTATTGGTTCCTTTGAGGGCTAAAGGGACCCACGGGTTCTACGGTCATGGCAGATAGGGTTCACTGCCATGTCAGATGGCCCTTCTATGGAGCTGGTGTTTCTGCGTGATGAAACTGGACCCAGAGGGGATCTCTTTTCATAAGACTATCATGCTACTTTACAGGAATTGTAGTTGGTATTGGGGTTTAAGATATATTTAGGGGATTGAATATTTTTAGTGATAATATGATAGCCAGGCCCTGAGCCTCAACAGACTCCAGCTCCTACAATCTGAATTATTGGAGTCACCTCACTCAGCTAAGATGGAGTTGAAGAAAGGCAACCACCACACCATGGAGACTAGAGAGCCTACAACTGAAAGCAGGAGGATTGCATCCAGTAACCATGTGGAATCGGAGCCTCCTCTTGACATAGAGGTGCAACGGACACAACCAATCCAAGGACGTCAGAGAAAAGGTGGCAATGGAGTGGGAAAAGTGGACATGGTGGCTGTTGGGTATGGGGAATGGCAGGAAGAGATGAGATGTGGAGGCGCCTTTGGGACTTGGAGTTGCCCTGGATGGTGCTTCAGGGGCAATCACCGGACATTGTAAATCCTCCCAGGGCTCACCGGATGGAATGGGGGAGAATGTGGGCCATGATGTGGACCAATGACCATGAGGTGCAGAGATACCCAGAGATGTACTTACCAAATGCAATGGATATGTCATGATGATGGGAGTGAGTGTTGCTGGGGGTGGGGGGTGGAGGTGGTGGGGTCGAATGGGACCTCATATATATTAATGTAATATTTTTACAAAATCAATTAAAAAAAAGTATTAAACTAAAAAAAAAAAGAGTTCGCTGCTATAGCCTCGGTTATGGTTTCCTATATAGTAAATGCTAGTTTTAGAGATAGGAATGTTAGCACAAAAACTGAAGGAAAGGAGATAGCCACAAAATCTCTGCACACAATGCTTAGTTCCCTGAAGGAAAGCACAAGTGACATCCTCTTTCAAGTAGGTTTAAAAAGTTAGCTGCTATACGGTCGGTTATGCTTTCCTATACAGTAACTGCTAGTTTTAGAGATAGGAATGTTAGAACAAAAACTGAAGGAAAGGAGTTATCTGCGTAATCTCTGCACACAATGCTTAGTTTTCAGGAGTAAATCATATGTGCCATGTTATTTCATTTATGTTTAAAGAGTTAGATGCTACACCCTCGGTTATGCTTTCCGATTTAGTAAAGGGTAGTTTTAGAGATAGGAATGTTACCACAAAAATTGAAGGAAAGGAGATAGCTGCAAATTCTTTGCACACAATGCTTAGTTCTCAGAAGTGAATCATATGCGCCATGTTGTTTTATTAGGTTTAAAGAGTTAGCTGCTATACCCTCCGTTATGCTTTCGTATATAGTAAATGCCAGTTTTATAGAAAGAAATGTTAGCACAAAAACAGAATGAAAGGATATAGCTGCAAAATCTCTGCACACAATGCTTAGTTCTCAGAAGTAAATCATATGTGCTGTGTTGTTTCATTTAGGTTTAAAGAGTTAGCTGCTATACCCTCAGTTATGCTTTCCTGTATAGTAAATGCTAGTTTTACGGATAGGAATGTTAGCACAAAAACTGAAGGGAAGGAGATAGCTGCAGAATCTCTGCACACAATGCTTAGTTCTCAGAAGTAAATTATATGTGCTGTGTTGTTTCATTTAGGTTTAAAGAGTTAGCTGCTATACCCTCGGTTATACTTTCGTATATAGTAAATGCTAGGTTTAGAGATAGCAATATTAGCAAAAAAACTTAAAGAAAGGAGATAGCCATAAAATCTCTGCACACAATGCTTAGTTCCCTAAAGTAAAGCACATGTGGCAGCCTCTTTCAAGTAGGTTTAAACAGTTAGCTGCTATAGCCTCGGTTATGCTTTCCTATATAGAAACTCCTAGTTTTAGAGATAGGAATGTTAGCACAAATACTGAAGGAAAACAGAAAGCTGCACTGCTATACCCTCGGTTATACTTTCCTATATAGTAAATGCTAGTTTTTGAGGTAGGTATGTTAGCACAAAAACTGAAGGAAAGGAGATAGCTGCAAAATCTCTGCACACCATGCTTAGTTTTCAGAAGTAAAACATATGTGCGATATTGTTTCATTTAGGTTTAAGAGTTTCCTGCTATACCCTCGGTTATGGCTTTCAATATACTAAATGCTAGTATTAGAGATAAGAATGTTAGCACAAAGAATGACGGAAAGGCAAAGCTGGAAAATCTCTGCACACAATACTTAGTTCCCTAAAGTAAAGCACCTGTGACATCCTCTTGCAAGTAGGTTTAAATAGTTAGCAGCTTTTCCTGCGGATATGCTATCCTATATAGTAAATGCTAGTTTTAGAGTTAGGAATGTTAGCACAAAAACTGAAATAAAGGAGATAGCCACAAAATCTTTGCTCTAAATTCTTAGTTCCCTAAAGTAAAGTACATGTGACATCCTCTTCCAAGTAGGTTTAAAGAGTTAGCTGCTATACCATCATTTATGCTTTCCTGTATAGTAAATGCTTGTTTTAGAGAAAGGAATTTTAGCAAAAAAACTGAAGGAAAGGAGATAGCTGTAAAATCTCTGCACTCAATGCTTAGTTCTCAGAAGTAAATCATATGTGCCATGTTGTGTCATTTAGGTTTAAAGAGTTAACTGCTATTCGCTCGGTTATTCTTTCCTATATTTTAAACGCTAGTTTTAGAGACAGGAATCTTAGAATAAAAACTGAAGGAAAGGAGATAGGTGCAAAATTTCTCGACACAATGCTTAGTTCTCAGAAATATATCATATATACCATGCTTTTCAGGAAGGGTTAAAAAGTTAGCTGATATACCCCCTGCTATGCTAACCTATAGTGTAAAAGCTAGTTTTAGAGATAGGCATATTAGCACAAAAAACAGAAGGAAAGGACATAACCACAAAATCTCTGCACTCAATGATTAGTTCCCTAAAGTAAAGCACATGTGACATCCTTTTTCAAGTAGGTTTAAAGAGTTAGCTGCTATACCATCGGTTATGCATTCCTATTTATTAAAAGCTAGTTTTAGGGATAGGAATGTTGGCACAAAAACTGAAGGAAAGGAGATAGCTGCAAAATCTCTGCATTCAATGCTTAGTTCTCAGAAGTAGATCATATGAGCCATGTTGTTTCATTTAGGTTTAAAGAGTTAGCTGGTATACCCTCGGTTATGCTTTCCTGTATAGTAAATTCTAGTTTTAGGGATAGGAATGTTAGCACAAAAACTGAAGGAAAGGAGATAGCTGCAGAATCTCTGCACACAATGCTTAGTTCTCAGAAGTAAATTATATGTGCTGTGTTGTTTCATTTAGGTTTAAAGAGTTAGCTGCTATACCCTCGGTTATGCTTTCTTATAAATAAATGTTAGTTTCAGAGATAGGAATATTAGCACAAAAACTGAAGGAAAGGAGATAGCTACAAAATCTCTGCACAGAATTCTTTGTTCTCAGAAGTAAATCATACATACCATGCTGTTTCAGGTAGGTTTAAAGAGTTAGCTGCTATACCTTCGGTTATGCTTTCCTGTATAGGAAATGTTAGTTTCAGAGACAGGAAAGTTAGTACAAAAACTGAAGGGAAGGAGATAGCTGAAAATCTCTGCACACAATGCTTAGGTCTCAGAAGGAAATCATATGTGCACGTTGTTTCATTTAGGTTTAAAGAGGTAACTGCTATACGCTCATTTATGCTTTCGTACATAGTAAATGCTAGTTTTAGAGATAGGAAGGTTAACACTAAAAATCAAGGAAATGATAGAGCTGCAAAATTTCTGCACACAATGCTTAGTTCTCAGAAGGAAATCATATATACCATGCTTTTTCGGTAGGTTTAACGAGTTAGCTGCTATACCCCCGGTTATGCTTTCCTAGAGTGTAAATGCTAGGTCTAGAGATAGAAATGTTAGCACAAAAACTGAAGGAAAGAAGATAGCTGCAAAATCTCTGCACACAATGCTTAGGTATCAGAATGAAATCATATCTGCCATGTTGTTTCATTTAGGTTGAAAGATTTAGCTGTTATACCCTCGGTTATGCTTTCCTATATAGTAAATGCTTGTTTTAGAGATAGAAATGGTAGAACAAAAACTTAAGGAAAGGAGATAGCTGCAAAATCTCTGCACACAATGCTTTGTTCTCAGAAGTAAATCATATGTACCGTGATTTTCAGGTAAGTTTAAAGAGTTATCTGCTATACCCCCGGTTATTCTTTCCTATAGTGTAAATGCTAGGTTTAGAGATAGGAATGTTACCACAAAAACTGAAGGAAAGGAGATAGCTGCAAAATTTCTGCACACAATGCTTAGTTCTCAGAAGTAAATCACATATGCCATATTGTTTCATTTTGGTTTAAATAGTTAGCGGCGGTACCCTCGTTTATGCTTTCCCATATAGGAAATGCTAGTTTTAGAGGTAGGAATGTTAGCAGAAAAACTGAAGGAAAGAAGATAGCTGCAAAATCTCTGCACACAATGCTTAGTTCTCGGAAGTAAATCATATGTACCATGCTTTTTGGTAGGTTTAAAGAGTTAGCTGCTCTACTCCGGTTTTGCTTTCCTATAGTGTAAATGGTAGTTTCAGAGATAGGAATGTTGCACAAAAACTGAAGGAAAAGAGATAGCTGCAAAATCCCTGCACACAATGCTTAGTTCTCAGAAGTAAATCATATGTGCCATGTTGTTTCATTTAGATGTAAAGAGTTAGCTGCTATACCCTCGATTATGCTTTCCTATAAAGCAAATTCTAGTTTTACAGATAGGAATGTTAGCACAAAAACTGAAGGAAAGGAGATAGCTGCAAAATCTCTGCACACAATGCTTAGTTGTCAGAACTAAATCATATGTACCATGCTTTTTCAGGTAGGTTTAAAGAGTTAGCTGCTATACCCCGGTTATGCTTTCCTATAGTGTAAATGTTAGTTTTAGAGGTAGGAATGTTAGCAGAAAAACTTAAGGAAAGGAGTTAGCTGCAAAATCTCTGCACACAATGCTTAGTTCTCGGAAGTAAATCATATGTACCATGCTTTTTCGGGTAGGTTTAAAGAGTTAGCTGCTATACTCCGGTTATGCTTTCCTATAGTGTAAATGGTAGTTTCAGAGATAGGAATGTTGCATAAAAACTGAAGGAAAAGGGGTAGCTGCAAAATCTCTGCACACAATGTGTAGTTCTCAGAAGTAAATCATATGTGCCATGTTGAGGCAGGATGGCGACTGAGTGAACTTCCCGGTTATTAGCTGCTGGAGGGAATTGGGTGGGAGGCGTGGAAGGCTCCTTGCGACCGGGCTGTTTCGGGATTTTTCCTGGTCCCAAGGTGTTTGGACATTGACTTGGAGGGAAGGTAACAGAGAGGATCCATCCGTGAAATATACACGGAGATCCCAGCTACGTGTGGAGGATTCCCTCCTTGGGTAGGCAGAGCCGAGGCAGCTAGCACCGTGCCGAGTCCTGGCGGGCGGCGGCCAGGGTAGCCTAGCTGGGCCACGGCGGGCGGCGGGCAGGTGATCCGAGCCACGCCCCGGTGGGCGTCGGGCGTGAGAGCCGAGCCGCACTGTGCCGCAGCGGGCGGGGGCGAGGGAGCCGAGCCCAGCCGAGCTACGGCGGGCGGCAGGCGGCGGGCAGGAGAGCCGAGCCGCGCTGTGCCTCGGGGGGCGGCGAGCGGGCGGGAGAGCTGAGCCGCGCTGTGCCTCGGGGGGCGGCGAGCAAGGGAGCCGAGCCCAGCCAAGCCTAGCCGCGCCGCGGCGGGTGGAGGGCGGGGAAGCCAAGCCGGGCCGAGCCCAGCTGAGCCGCGGAGGGCGAGGGGGCCGAGCACAGCCGAGCTGGTCAAGCCCAGCCGCGCCGCAGAGGGCGGCAAGCGGGAGAGCCGAGTCGAGCTGCGCCGCGGAGGGTGGCGGGCAGGGAAGCCGAACCCAGCCAGGCCCAGCTGAGCCCAGCCGAGCCACGGCGGGAGAGGGAGCCGAGCCCAAACGAGCTCGGCTGAGCCCAGCCGCGCCGGGGGTATAACAGGTAACTCTTTAATCATACTTGAAAGAGGATGTCACATGTGCTTGACTTTCAGGAATTAAGCATTGAGTGCAGAGATTTTGCAGCTATCTCCTTTCCTTCAGTTTTTGTGGTAACATTCCAATCTCTAAAACCCGCATTTACACTATAGGAAAGCATAACAGGGTGTATAGCAGCTAACTCTTTAAACCTACCTGAAAAACCATGGTACATATGATTTACTTCTGAGAACCAAGCATTGTGTGCAGAGGTTTTGCAGCTATCTCCTTTCCTTCAGTTTTTGTGCTAACATTCCTATCTCTCAAACTAGCATTTACTATATAGGAATGCAAAACCAAGGGTATGGCAGCGAACTCTTTAAACCTACTTTTAAGAGGATGTCACATGTGCTTTACTTTAGGGAAGTAAGCATTGAGTGCAGAGGTTTTTTGCCTATCTCCTTTCCTTCAGTTTTTGTCATTATATGCCTATCTTTAAAACTAGGTTTTACACCATAGGAAAATATAACCAGGGGTATAGGAGCTAACTCTTTGAATCTAAATGAAACAACATGGCACATATGACTTACTTCAGAGAAATAAGCATTGTTTACAGAGATTTTGCAGCTATCTCCTTTCCTTCAGTTTTTGTGCTAGCATTCCTCTCTCTGAAACTAGAATTTACACTACAGGAAAGCATAACAGGGATTATAGCAGCTATCTCTTTAAACCTAACTGAAAAAGCATGGTAAATATGATTTACTTCTGAGAACTACACATTGTGTGCAGAGATTTTCTAGCTATCTCCTTTCCTTCAGGTTTTGTGATAACATACCTACCTCTGAAAGTAGAATTTAATACATACGAAAGCATACCGAGGGTAATGCAGCTAACTCTTTAAACCTAAATGAAACAACATGGCACATATGATTTACTTCTGAGAACTAATCATTGCGTAAAGAGATTTTGCAGCTATCTCCTTTCCTTCAGTTTTTGTGCTGACATTCCTATCTCAAAATCTAGCATTTACTATATAGGAAAGCATAACCGCGGGTATAGCAGCTAACCCTTTAAACATAAATGAAACAACATGGCACATATCATGTACTTTGGACAACTAAGCATTGTGTGCAGAGATTTTGCAGCTATCGCCCTTCCTTCAGTTTTTGTGCTAATATTCCTATCTCTAAAATAGCATTTACTATATCGGAAAGCATTACCGTGGGTATAGCAGCTAACTTTGTAAACCTACCTCTAAGAGGATATCACATGTGCCTTACTTTAGGGAACTAAGAATTGAGTGGAGAGATTTTCTGGCTATCTCCCTTCCTTAAGTTTTTGTGCTAATATGCCAATCTCTAAAACTAGCATTTACACTATAAGAAAACATAACCGAGGGTATAGCAGCTAACTCTTTAAACTTACCTGAAAAAGCATGGTACATATGATTTACTTCTGAGAACTAAGCATTGTGTGCAGAGACTTTGCAGCAATCTCCTCTCCCTCAGTTTTGTGCTGACATTCATATCTCTAAAAACTAGCATTTACTATATAGAAAAGCTTAACAGAGGGTATAGGAGGTAACTCTTTAAACCTAAATGAAACAACATGGCACATATGATTTATTGCTGAGAACTAAGCATTGTGTGCAGATATTTTACAACTATCTCCTTTCCTTCCTTTTTTGTACTAAAATTCCTATCTCTAAAGCTAGCATTTAATATAATGGAAAACATAACCGAGGGTATAACAGCTAACTCTTTAAACCTACTTGAAAGAGAATGTGACAGGTGCTTTACTTTAGGGAACAAAGCTCTGAGTGCAGAGATTGTGTCGCTATCTCCTTTCCTTCATTTTTTGTCCTAATATGGCTCTCTCTAACTCTAGCATTTACACTATAGGAAAGCGTAACCGGGGTATAGCAGCTAACTCTTTAATCTGAAATGAAACAACATGGCACATATGATTTACTTCTGAGAAATAAAAATTCTGTGCAGAAATTTTGCAGCGAACTACTTTCCTTCAGTTTTTGTGCCAACATTCCTATCTCTAAACCTAGCATTTTCTATATAGGAAAGCATAACCGAGGGTATAGCAGCTAACTTATTAAACCGAAATGAAACAACATGGCACATATGATTTACTTCTGAGAACTAAGCATTGTGTGCACAGATTTTGAAGCTATCTCCTTTACTTCAGTTTTGTGCCAACATTCCTATCCCTAAAACTTGCATTTACTATATAGGAAGGCATAACCGAGGGTATAGGACATAACTCTTTAAACGTACTAGAAAGAGGATGTCACATGTGCTTTACTTTAGGGAACTAAGCATTGTGTGCAGAGATTTTGTAGTATTTCCTTTCCTTCAGTTTTTGTGCTAACATTCCTATCTCTAAAACTAGCATATACTATATAAGAAAGCATAACCGAGGGTAAAGCAGCTAACACTTTAAACCTAAATGAAAAAACATGGCACATATGATTTAGTTCAGAGAACTCAGCATTGTGTGCACAGCTGTTGCTGCTATCTCCTTTCCTTCAGTTTTTGTGGTAACATTCCTGTATCTTAAACTTGCATTTACTATATAGGAAGGCATAACCGAGGGTATTGCAGCTAACTCTTTAAACCTACTTGAAAGAGGATGTCACATGTGCTTTACTTTAGGGAACTAAGCATTGAGTGCAGAGATTTTGTGGCTACCTCCTTTCCTTCAGTTTTTGTTCTAACATTCCTATCCTTAAAACTAGCATTTACTATATAGGAAAGCATAAGCGAGAGTATAGCAGCTAACTCTTTAAACCTAAAAGAAACAACATGGCACATATGATTTACTTCTGAGAACTAAGCATAGTGTGAAGAGATTTTGCAGCTATCTCCTTTCCTTCATTTTTAGTGCTAACATTCCTATCTCTAAAATTATCATTTACTGTATTCGAAAGCATAACTGAGGGTATAGCACTTAACTCTTTAAACCTAAATGAAAACAACATGGCACATATGATTTACTTCTGAAAACTAAGCACTTTGTTCAGAGATTTTGCAGCTATCTCCTTTCCTTCAGTTTTTGTGCTAACATCCTATCTCTAAAACTAGCATTTCCTATATGGGGAAAGCATAAACGAGGGTATAGCAGCTAACTCTTTAAACCTACTTGAAAGAGGATGTCACATGTGCTTTCCTTTAGGGAACAAAGATTTGAGTGCCGAAATTTTGTGGCTATCTCCTTTACTTCAGTTTTTGTGCTAACATTCCTATCTGTAAAACTACCCTTTACACTATAGGAAAGCTTAACAGGGGGTATAGCAGCTAACTGTTTAAACCTACCTGAAAAAGCATTGCATATATGATTTACTTCTGAGAACTAAGCATTGTGTGCAGAGATTTTGCAGCTATCTCCTTTCCTTAATTTTTAGTGCTAAAATTCCTATCTGTAAAACTATCATTTACTATGTACGAAAGCATAACTGAAGGTATAGCAGTTAACTATTTAAACCTACCTAAAAAGCATGGCATATATGATTTACTTCTGAGAATTAAACTTTGTGTGCAGAGATTTTGCCGCTATCTCCCTTCCTTCAGTTTTGTGCTAACATTCCTCTCTCTAAAACTAGACTTTCCAATATAGGAATGAATAACCGAAATTATAGCATCTAACTCTTTAAACGTAAATGAAACAGCATGGCACACATGATTTACTACTGAGACCTAAGCATTGTGTTCAGAGATTTTAGAGCTATCTCCTTTTCTTCAGTTTTTGTGCTAACATTCCTATCTCTAAAACCAGCATTTAACTATAGGAAAGCATAACCGGGAGGATAGCAGCTAACTCTTTAAACGTAAAGGAAACAACATGGCACGTAGATTTCCTTCTGATAACTAAGCATTGTGCACAGGGATTTTGCAGCTATCCTCCTTTCCTTCAGTTTTTTTTCTAACATTCCTATCTCTAAAACCAGCATTTCCTATATAGGAAAGCATAACCGAGGGTATAGCAGCTAACTCTTTAAACCTAAGTGAAACAACATGGCACATATGATTTACTTCTGACAAATAAGCATTCTGTGCAGAGATTTTGCACCTATCTCTTTTCCTTCAGGTTTTTGTGCTAGCATTCCTATCTCTAAAACTAGCATTTACACTATAGGAAAGTGCTGCAGCTTGTTCGGTCGGTAGAGGTGGGGTCTGGCTGTGGACGAGGGGTCAGTCTCACTTGGGACTAGAGGTCGGTCCGGCAGCAAACGAGGGATCGTTCTCACAAGGGGTTGCGCGGTTCGGCTGACGGGGTCGCCGGGCGATGCCTGCGACTAGGGGGTTGCCCTGAGAAGCAGGGGTTGAACTGGGGACAAGGGAGGCCTGGCCCTTGTGGGGGGCTCTCAGGACTGGAGGCGCAGGGCAGAAAAACTACCACAGAGACAAGGTAAACAGGCAAGTCCAACTTTATTGAGGGAGAGTCAACAGTTTTATAGGGGCTGGGGAAGGCTGATTGGTCAAAGCCACGCCCTGTTCTGATTGGTTGCTGGTGAAAGGTCAGTGGGCGGTACTGGATGGGGGAGGGGTGGTGATTAGGGATTGGCTGTTGCTGTTCCTGGGGGAAGTGGCAGGGTTTAGTGATTGGTGGCTGCTGTTGCTGAAGTAGAGGGCAGACTTGAGTTTCCCGCCCACGCCTAGCTGTTGCTGCTGTCGGGGGAGGGGAAAAGGGCAGACTGGAATTTTCCGCCCACGGCCTGGCTGTTGCTGCTGTCAGGGGAGGGGAAAAGGGCAGACTGGATTTTTCAGCCCACGCCTGGCTGTTGCTGCTGTAGGAGGAGGGGAAAAGGGCAGAATGGAATTTTCCGCCCTGCGCCTCCTCAGGGAGAAAGAAGGGTGCCGCCCCACAGGCATCGTGTGGCGCCATCCGGAGGAGGGGCGACCACGGAAGGATGGCTGCCGAGAAGGGAGACCCGAGGGGACTCTGCGCCCATGCCTAGCTCCCTACAGGGGTGGCGGTGCGTCTGACCATACACCCTATTATGGGGGCAGCGGCTTGGCCTGCCGCGTCTGCTCCACTGCCAGGCCAGCAAACCACACTTCAGCCAGAGGGGTGACCGCAGGAAAGCATAATCGGCGGTATAGCAGCTAACTCTTTAACCTACCTGAAAAAGAATGGTACATATGATTTACTTCTGAGAACTAAGCATTGTGTGCAGAGATTTTGCAGCTATCTTCTTTCCTTCAGTTTTTATACTAACATTCCTATCTCTGAAACTAGCATTTCCTATATAGGAAAGTATTACTGAAAGTATAGCAGCTAACTCTTTAAACCTAAATGAAACAACATGGCACATATGATTTCCTTCTGAGAACTAAGCATTGTGTGCAGAGATTTTGCAGCTATCTCCTTTCCTTCAATTTTTGTGCTAACATTCCTATCTCTAAAACTAGCACTTCCTATGTACAAAAGCATAACTGAGTGTATAGCAGCTAACTCTTTAAACCTAAATGAATCAACATCACACATATGATTTCCTTCTGAGAACTAGGCATTGGGTGCAGATATTTTGCAGCTATCTGATTTCCTTCAGTTTTTGTGCTAACATTACTATCTCTAAAACTAGCATTTACACTATAGGAAAGCATAACTCGGGGTATAGCAGATAACTCTTTAAACCTAAATTAAACAACATGGCACATATGATTTCCTTCTGAGAACTAAGCATTGTGTGGATATATTTTGCAGCTATCTCCTTTCCTTCAGTTTTTGTGCTAACATTCCTGTCTCTAAAACAAGCAATTCATATATAGGAAAACATAACCGAGTGTATACCAGCTAACTCTTTAAACCTACTTGAAAGAGGAGGTCACATGTGCTTTACTTTAGGGAATTAAGCATTAAGAGCAGAGATTTTGTGGCTATCTCCTTTTGTTCAGTTTTTGTGCTAACATAGCTACCTCTAAAATTAGCATTTACAATATAGGAAAGCATAACCGGGGTATAGCAGCGAACTCTTTCAAGCTACCCGAAAAATCATGTTTCATATTATTTACTTCTGAGAACAAAGCATTGTGTGCAGATTTTTTGCAACTATCATCTTTCCTTCAGTTTTTTTGCTAATATTACTATCTCTAAAATGAGCTTTTGCTGTATACGAATGCAAAACCAGTGGTATAGCAGCTAACTCTTTAAACCTAAATGAAACAACATGACACATATAATTTACTTCTGAGAACTAAGGATTGTGTGCAGAGATTTTGCAGCTATCTCCTTTTCTTCAGTTATTGTGCAAACTTTCCTATATATAAAACTAGGATTTACTATATACCAAAGCATAACAGAAGGTATAGCAGCTAGCTCTTTAAACCTAAATGAAAGAACATGGCACATATGATTTTCTTCTGAGAACTAAGCATTGTGCACAGAGATTTTGCAGCTATCTCCTTTCCTTCAGTTTTTTGCTAATATTCCTATCTCTAAAACTAGCATTTCCTACATAGGAAAGCATAACCGAGGGTATAGCAGCTAACTTTTAAAACCTACTTGAAAGACGATGACTCATGTGCTTTTCTTTAGGGAACTAAGCATTGAGTTCAGAGATTTTGTGGCTATCTCCTTTCCTTAGTTTTTGTGCCAACATACCTATCAGTAAACCTAGCATTTACTACATAGGAAAGCATAACCGAGGGTATAGCAGCTAACTCTTTAAACCTACTTGAAAGAGGATGTCACATGTGCTTTACATTAGGGAATTAAGCATTGAGTGCAGAGATTTTGTAGCTATCTCATTCCTTCAGTTTATGTGCTAACATTCCTAACTCTAAAACTTGCCTTTACACTGTAGGAAAGCATAAGAGGGTTATAGCAGTTAACACTTTAAACATAACTTAAAAAGCAGGGTGCATACGATTTTCTTCTGAGAACTAAGCATTGTGTGCAGAGATATTTCAGCTATCTCCTTTCCTTCAGTTTTTGTGCTAACATTCCTATCTCTAAAACTAGCATTTCCTATATAGGAAAGCATAACCATGGGTATAGCAGCTAAGTCTTTAAACATAAATGAAACAACATGTCACATATGATTTTCTTCCGTGAACTAAGCATTGTGTGCCGAGATTTTGCAGCTATCTCCTTTCCTTCAGTATTTGTGCTAATATAAATATCTCTAAAACTAGTTTTTAATATATATAGGAAAGCATAATCGAGGGTATAGCAGCTAACTGTTTAAACCTACTTGAAATATGATGTCACATGTGCTTTACTTTAGGAATTAAGCAATGAGTGCAGAGATATTGCAGCTATCTCTTTTCCTTGAATTTTTGTCCTAACAGTCCTATCTCTAAAACTAGCCTTTACAATGTAGTAAAGCATAACCAGGGTATAGCAGCTAACTCTTTAAACCTACCTGAAAAAGCATGGTACATATGATTTACTTCTGAGAAATAAGCATTGTGTGCAGAGATTTTGCAGGTATCTCCTTTCCTTCATTTTTTGTGCTAACATTCCTATCTCTAAAAATAGCATTTACTATATGGGAAAGCATAACCGAAGGTATAGCAGCTAACTCTTTAAACCTAAATGAAACAACATGGCACATATGATTTACTTCTGAGAACTAAGCATTGTGTGCAGAGATTTTGCAGCTATCTCCTTACCTTCAGTTTTTGTGCTAACATTCCTATCTCTAAAACATGAATTTCCTATATAGGAAAGCATAACCGAGGATTTAGCAGCGAACTCTTTAAACCTACCTGAAAGAGGATGTCACATGTGCTTTTATTTAGGGGACTAATCATTGAGTGCAGAGATTTTGCGTCTATCTCCTTTCCTTCAGTTTTTGTGCTAACCTTCCTACCTCTAAAACCAGAATTTACACGATAGGAAAGCATAACCGGAGGTGTAGCAGCTCACTCTTTAAACCTACCTGAAAAAGGATGGAACATATGATTTAGTTCTGAGAACTAAGCATTGAGTGTAGAAGTTTTGCAGCTTTCTCTTTTCCTTCAGTTTTTGTGCTAACATTCCTATCTCTAAAACTACCATTTTCTATATAGAAACACATAACCGAGGGTATAACAGCTAACTCTTTAAACCTACTTGAAAGAGGATGTCACATGTGATTTACTCTTGGGTTTAAGCATTGCGTGTAGAGATTTTGTAGCTATCTCCTTTCCTTCAATTTTTGTGCTAACATTCCTATCTGTAAAACTAGCATTTACACTATAGGAAAGCATTACTGCGGGTATAGCAGCTACCTCTTTAAAACTACCTGAAAAAGCATGGTACATATGATTCACTTGAGAATAAAGCTTTGTGTGCAGCGATTTTGCACCTCAAAACTTTCCTTCAGTTTTTGTGCTAACATTACTATCTCTAAAACTAGCATTTACACTTTATGAAAGCATAACCGGGGCTATTACATCTACCTCTTTAAACCTACCTGAAAAAGCATGTTACGTATAATTTATTTCTGAGAAATAAGCATTGCATGCAGAGATTTTGCAGTTATCTCCTTTCCTTAATTTTTAGTGCTAACATTCCTATATCTAAAACGAGACTTCACTATATACGAAAACATAACTGATGGTATAGAAGTTAACTTTTTAAACCTAAATGAATGAACATGGCACATATGATTTACCTCTGAGAACTAAGCATTGTCTGCAGAGATTTTGCAGCTATTTCCTTTCCTTCAGTTTTTGTTTCAACATTCCTATCTCTAAAACTAGCATTTCCTATAAGGAAAGAAAAACCGAGGGTCCAGCAGCTAACTCTTTAAACCTACTTGCAAGAGGATGTCACATGTGCTTTACTCTAGGGAACTGAGCATCGAGTGCAGAGATTTTGCGGCTTTCTCCATTCCTTCAATTTTTGTGCTAACATACCTGTCTTTGAAACTTGCGTTTACACTATAGGAAAGAATAACCGGGGTATAGCCCCTAACTCTTTAGAACTACTTGAAAAAGCATGGTACATATGATTTACTTCTGAGAACTAAGCATTCTGTGAAGAGATTATGCAGCTATGTCCTTTCCTTCAGTTTTTGTGGTAACTTTCCTCTCTATAAAACTAAAATTTACGATATACGAAAGAATAACCGAGGATATAGCAGCTAACTCTCTAAACCTAAATGAAACAACATGGCCCATGAGTTCTACTACTGAGAACTAAGCACTGTGTTCAGAGATTTTGCAGGTATCTCCTTTCCTTCAGTTTTTGTGCTAACATTCGTATCTCTAAAACTAGCACTTACTATATAGGAAAGCATAACCGAGGGAATAGCAGCAAACTCTTTAAATCTATTTGAAAGAGGATGTCACAAGTGCTTTACTTTAGGGAACCAAGCATTGAGCGAAGATATTTTTTGGCTATCTCTTTTCCTTCAGTTTTTCTGCTAATAGGCCTATCTCTAAAACTACCTTTTACACTTTAGGAAAGCATAAACGGGGTATAGCAGCTACCTCTTTAAAACTAAATGAAACAATTTGGCCCATATTATTTACTTCTGAGACCTAAGCATTGTGTGAAGAGATTTTGCAGCTATCTCCTTTCCTTCAGTTTTTGTGCTAACATTCCTTTCTCTAAAACTTGCATTTCTGGTGTACGAAAGCCTAACTGAGGGTATAGCAGGTAACTCTTTAAACATAAAAGAAACAACTTGGCACATATGATTTACTTCTGAGAACTAAGCATTCTGTGCAGAGATTTTGCAGCTATCTCCTTTCCTTCAGTTCTTGTGGTAATATTCCTATCTCTAAAACTACAATTTACACTATACTAAAGCATTACCAGTGGTTTAGCAGCTAACTCTTTAAACCTACCTGAAAAAGCGTGGTACATATGATTTATTTCTGAGAACTAAGCTCTGTGTGCAGAGATTTTGCAGCTATCTCCTTTCCTTCAGTTTTTGTGCTATCATTCCTTTCTCCAAACCTAGCATTTACACTAAAGGAAAACATAACCGGGGGTATAGCAGCTAACTCTTTAAACCTAAATGAAACAACATGGCTCATATGATTTACTTCTGAGAAATAAGCATTGTGTTCAGAGATTTTGCAGCTATCTTCTTTCCTTCAGTTTTTGTGCTAAAATTCCTCTCACTAAACCTAGCATATACACTATAGGAAAGCATAACCGTGGGTAGAGCAGCTAACTCTTTAAACCTACTTGAAAGAGGATGTCACATATGGTTTACTTTAGAGAACTAAGCAATGATTACAGAGATTTGCGGTCATCTCTTTTCATTCAGTTTTTGTGCTAACATTCCTCTCTTAAAACTAGCATTTCCTATACAGGAAAGCATAACCGAGGTTATAGCAGCTAACTCTTTAAACCTAATTGAAACAACATGGCACATATGATTTACTTCTGAGAACTAAGCATTGTGTTCCGAGTTTTTGCAGTTATATCCTTTCCTTCAGTTTTGAAGCTAACATTCCTATCTCTAAAACCAGCATTTCCTTTATATGAAAGCATAACCGAGGGTATAGCAGCTAACTGTTTAAACCTAAATGAAACAACATGGCACATATGATTTACTTCGGAGAACTAAGCATTGTGTGCAGACAATTTGCAGCTTTCTCCTTTCCTTCAGTTTTTGTGCTAACATTCATATCTCTAAAAGAAGCATTTCCTATATAGGAAAGCATACCCGAGGTTATAGCAGCTAACTCCTTAAACCTGTTTGAAAGAGAATGTAACAGGAATTAAGCATTGAGTGCAGAGATTTTGTGGCTATTTCCTTCCCTTCAGTTTTTGTGCTAACATTCCTATCTCTAAAACCAGTATTTAAACTATAGGAAAGCATAACCGTGGGTATAGCAGCTAACTCTGAAAACCTAAATGAAAGAACATGGTTCATATGATTTTCTTCTGAGAACTAAGCATTGTGTGCACAGATTTTGCAGGTTTCTACTTTCCTTCAGTTTTTGTGCTAAAATTCCTATCCATAAAACTAGCATTTCCTATATAGGAAACCATAACTGAGGGTATGGCAGCCAACTCTTTAAACCTAAATGAAACAACATGGCAGATATGATTTACTTCTGAGAACTAAGCATTGTGTGCAGAGATTTTGCAGCTATCTCCTTTCCTTCAGTTTTAGTGCTAACATTCTTATATGTAAAACTTGCATTTACAATATAGGAGAACATAACTGAGGGTATAGCAGCTAACTCTTTTAACCTAAATGAAACAACATGGCACATATGATTTACTTCTGAGAACTAAGCATTGTGTGCAGGGATTTTGCAGCTATCTCCTTTCCTTCAGTTTTTGTGCTATAATTCCCATCTCTAAACCTAGTATTTACTATATAGGAAAGCATAACCGAGGATAAAGCAGCTAACAGTTTAAACCTACTTGAAAGAGGATGTCACATGTGCTTTACCTTTGGGAACTAAGCTTTTACTGCCGAAATTTTGTGGCTATCTCCTTTCCTTCAGGTTTTGTGCTAACATTCCTATCTCGAAAACTACCATTTACACTCTAGGAAAGCATAACCGGGGGTATAGCAGCTTACTCTTTAAACCTATCTGAAAAGCATGAAACATATGATTTACTTCTGAGAACTATGCATTGTGTGCAGAGATTTTGCAGCTATCTCCTTTCCTACAGTTTGTGTGCTAACATTATCTGTAAAACTTGCATTTACTATGTAGGAGAAAATAACCGAGGGTATAGCACCTACCTCGTTAAACCTATATGAAACAACATGGCATTTATGATTTACTTTTGAGAACTACTCAATTGCTGCAGAGATTTTGCAGCTATCTCCTATCTTTCAGTTTTTGTGCTAACATTCTTATCTCTAAAATCAGCATTTCCTATATAGGAAAGGATAAGCGAGGGTATAGGAGCTAACTCTTTAAACCGACTTGAAAGAGGATGTCACATGTGCTTTACTTTAGGGAATTAAGCATTGACTGCAGAGATTTTGTGGCAATATCCTTTCCTTCAGTTTTTGTGCTAACATTCCTATCTCTAAAACTAGCGTTTACACTATAGGAAAACATAATCGGGGGAATAGCACCTAACTCTTTAAACCTACCTGAAAAAGCAAGGTACATATGATTTACTTCTGAGATCTAAGCATTGTGTGCAGAGATATTTCAACTATCTCCTTTTCTTCATTTTTTGGACTAACATTCCTCTCTCTAAACCTAGCATTTACACTATAGGAAAGCATAACCGGGGCTATAGCAGCTAACTCTTTAAACCTAACAGAAAATCATGGTTCATATGATTTACTTCTGATAACTAAGCATGGTGTGCAGAGATTTTGCAGCTATCTCCTTTCCTTCAGTTTTTGTTCTAACATTTCTCTCTCCAAACCTAGCATTTACAGTATAGGAAAGCATAACCGGGGCTATAGCAGCTAACTCTTTAAACCTACCTGAAAATCATGGTACATATGATTTATTTTTGAGAACTAAGCATTGTGTGCAGAGATTTTGCAGCTATCTCCTTTCCTTCAGTTTTTGTGCTAACATTCCTATCTCTAAACCTCGCATTTACTATATAGGAAAGCATAACTGAGGGTATAGCAGCTAACTCTTTAATCCTACTTGAAACAGGATGTCACATATGCTTTCGTTTAGGGAATAAAGAATTGAGTGCAGAGATTTTGTCGCTTTCTCCTTATCTTCAGTTTTTGTGCTAACATTCCTATCTCTAAAACTAGCATTTCCTATGTATGAAAGCATAACCGAGGGTATAGCAGCTAACTCTTTAAACCTAAATGAAACAACATGGCACATGAGATTTACTTCTGAGAATTAAGCATTGTGTGCAGAGGTTTTGCAGCTATCTCCTTTCCTTCATCTTTGCGCTAACATTCCTATCTCTAATACTAGCATTTCCTACATAGGAAAGCGTAACCGAGGGTATAACAGCTAAATCTTTAAACCTAAATGAAGCAACATGGCACATATGATTTCCTTTTGAGAAGTAAGCATTGTGTGCAGAGATTTTGCAGCTATCTCCTTTGCTTCAATTTTTGTGACAACATTCTTATCACTAAAACTAGATTTTCCTATATAGGAAAGCATATCCGAGGGTATAGCAGGTAATTCTTTAAAAATAAATGAAACAACATGGCACATATGATTTACTTCTGAGAACTAAGCATTGTGTGCAGAGATTTTACAGCTATCTCCTTTCCTTCAGTTTTTGTGCTAACATTCCTATCTGTAATACTTATATTTCATTAATAGGAAAGCATAACCGAGGGCATAGCACGTAATTCTTTAAACCTAAATGAAAAAGCATTGTACATATGATTTACGACTGAGAACTAAGCATTGTGTGCAGAGATTTTGCTGCTATTTCCTTTCCTTTAGTTTTTGTGTTAACATTCCTATCTCTAAAACTAGCATTTCTATGTACGAAAGCATAACCGAGGTTATAGCAGGTAACTCCTTAAAGCTAAATGAAACAACATGGCACATATGATTTACTTCTGAGAACTAAGCATTCTGTGCAGAGATTTTGAAGCTATCTCCTTTCCTTCATTTTTTGTACTAACATTCCTATCTCTAAACCTAGCATTTACTATATAGGAAAGCATAACCGAGGATATAGCAGCTAACTCTTTAAAGATACTTGAAAGAGGATGTCACATGTGCTTTTCTGTAGGGAATTAAGCATTGAGTGTATAGATTTTTTAGCTATATCCTTTCCTTCAGTTTTTGTGGTAACATTCCTATCTCTAAAACAAGCATTTCCAATATAGGGAAACATAACCGAGGGTATAGCAGCGAACTCTTTAAACATTCTTGAAAGATGATGTCACATGTGCTTTGCTTTAGGGAACTAATCATTGAGTGCAGAGATTTTTTGGCAATCTCCTTTCCTTGAGTTTTTGTGCTAACATTCCTATCTCTAAAACCAGAATTTACACTATAGGAAAGCATAAACGGGGGTGTAGCATCTCACTCTTTAAACCTACCTGATAAAGGATGGAACATATGATTTACTTCTGAGAACGAAGCATTGTGTGCAGAGATTTTGCAGCTATCCCTTTCCTCAGTTTTTGTGCTAACTTTCCTATCTCTAAAACAAGCATTTTCTATATAAGAAATCATAACCGAGGGTATAGCAGCTAACTCTTAAATCTAAATGAAACAACATGGCACATATGATTTCCATCTGAGACCTAAGCATTGTGTGCAGAGATTTTGAAGCTATCTCCTTTCCTTCAATTTTTGTGCTAACATTCCTATCTCTAAAACTAGCATTTCCTATATAGGATAGCATAACCGAGGGTATAGCAGTTAACTCTTTAAACCTAAATGAAACAACATGGCACATATGATTTACTTCTGAGAACTAAGCGTTGTGTGCAGAGATTTTGCAGCTATCTCCTTTCCTTCAGTTTTTGTGCTAACATTCCTATCTCTAAAACTAGCATTTCCTATATAGGAAAGCATAACCGAGGGCATAGCAGCTAACTCTTTAAACCTAAATGAAAAAACAGAGCACATATGATGTACTTCTGAGAACTAAGCATTGTGGGCAGAGATTTTGCAGCTATCCCCTTTCCTTCAGTTTTTGTGCTAACATTCCTATCCCTAAACCTTGCATTTACTCTATAGGAAAGATTACCCGAGGGTATACCAGCTAACTCTTTAAACATAATTGAAAGAGGATGTCAGAGGTGCTTCACTTTAAGGAAGGAAGCATTGAATCTAGAGATATTGTAGCTATCTCCTTTAGTTTTTGTGCTAACACTCCTATCTCTAAAACTAGCATTTACACTATAGGAAAGCATAACAGGGGGTATAGCAGCTCACTCTTTAAACCTACCGTTAAAAGCATGGTACATATGATTTACTTCTGAGAACTAAGCATTGTGTGAAGAGATTCTGCAGCTATATCCATTCCCTCAGTTTTTGTGCTAACATTCCTATCTCTCAATCTGGCATTTCCTATATAGGAAAGCATAATCGAGGGTATAGCAGCAAACTCTTTAGAATTAATGAAACAACATGGCACATATGATTTTCTTCTGAGAAGTAAGCATTGTGTGCAGAGATTTTGCAGCTATCTCCTTTCATTCATTTTTAGTGCTAACATTCCTATCTCAAACTAGCTTTTACTATAGTCAAAAGCATAACTGAGAGTATAGCAGTTAATACTTTAAACCTAAATGAAACAACATGGCACATATGATATACTTCTGAGAAGTAAGCATTGTGTGCAGACATTTTGAAGCTATCTCCTTTCCTTCAGTTTTTGTGCTAACATTCCTATCTCTAAAACTAGCATTTACTATGTACGAAAGCATAACTGAGCATAGAGCAGTTAACTCTTTAAACCTAAATGAAACAACATGGCACATATGATTTACTTCTGGGACATAAGCATTGTGTGCAGAGATTTTTAGCTACCTACTTTCCTTCAGTTATTGTGGTAACCTTCCTATCTCTGAAACTAACATTTACTATATAGGAAAGCATAACCGAAGGTATAGCCGCTAACTCTTTAAACCAAACTGAAACAACATGGCACATATGATTTACTTCTGAGAATTAAGCATTGCGTGCAGAGATTTTACACCTATCTTCTTTCCTGCAGTTTTTGTGCTAACATTGCTATCTCTAAAACTAGCATTTACACTCCAGGAAAGCAAAGCCGGGGGTATAGCAGCTAACTCTTTAAACCTACCTGAAAAAGCATGGTACATATGATTTACTTAAGGGAACTAAGCATGTGTGTAGAGATATTGCAGCTATCTACTTTCCTTCATTTTTTGTGCTAACATGCCTATCTCTAAACTAGCATTTCCTATATAGGAAAGCATAACCGAGGGTATACAAGCGAACTCTTTAAACCTACTTGAAAGAGGATGTCACATGTGCTTTACTTTAGGAAATTAAGCATTGAGTGCAGAGATATTGCAGCTATCTCCTTTCCGTCAGTTTTTGTGCTAACATTCGTACCTTGAAACCTAGCATTTACCCTAGAGGAAAGCATAACAGGGGGTATAGCAGCTAACTCTTTAAACCTACCTGAAAAAGCATGGTACATATGAATTACTTCTGAGTACTAAGGATTGTGTGCAGAGATTTTGCAGCTATTTGTTTTCCTTCATTTTTAGTGCTAACATTCCTATCCCTGAAACTAGCATTTCCTATATAGGAAAGCATAACTTAGAGTATAGGAACTTACTCTTTAAAACTAAGTGAAACAACATGGCACTTATGGTTTCCTTTTCAGACCTAAGCATTGTGTGCACAGATTTTGCACCTATCTCCTTTCCTTCAGTTTTTGTGCTAACATTCCTATCTCTAAAACTAGCATTTCCTATATAGGAAAGCATAACCGAGGGTATAGCAGCTAACTCTTTAAAACTACTTGAAAGAGGATGTCACATGTGCTTTACTTTTGGGAATTAAGCATTGAGTGCAGAGATTTTGCACCTATCTCCTTTCCTACAGTTTTTGTGCTAACATTCCTATCTCTAAAACTAGCATTTACACTATAGGAAAGCATAACCGGGGGTATAGCAGCTCACTCTATAAAACTACCTGAAAACATGGAACATATGATTTAATTCTGAGAAATAAGCATTGTGTGCAGAGATTTTGCAGCTATCTCCTTTCCTTCAATTTTTGTTCTAACATTCCTATCTCTAAAACTGTCATTTCGTCTATAGTTAAGCATAACCGAAGGTATAACAGCTAACTGTTTAAACCTAAATGAAACAATATGGCACATATGATTTTCTTCTGAAACCTAAGCAATGTGTTCACAGATTTTGCAGCTATCTCCTTTCTTCAGTTTTTGTGCTAACATTCCTATCTCTGAAACTAGCATTTTCTATATAGGAAAGCATAACCGAAGGTATAGCAGCTAACTCTTTAAACCTAAATGAAACAGCATTGCACATATGATTTACTTCTGAGAACTAACCATTGTGTGCAGAGATTTGCACCTACCTCCTTCCTTCAGTTTTTCTGCTAACATTCCTATCTGTAAAACTAGCATTTACACTATAGGAAAGCATAACAGGGGGTATAGCAGCTAACTCTTTAAACCTAACTAAAAAAGCATGGTACTTATGATTTTCTTCTGAGAGGTAAGCATTCTGTACAGAGATATTGCAGCTCTCTCGTTTCCTTCAGTTTTTGTGCTAACTTTCCTATCTCTAAAACTCGCATTTCCTTTATAGGAAAGCATAACCGATGGTACAGCAGCCAATTCTTTAAACCTACTTGAAAGACGATGTCACATGTGCTTTGCTTTAGGGAATTATGCATTGAGTGCAGAGATTTTGTAGCTATCTCCTTTCCTTCAGTTTTTGTGCTAACAATCCTATCTCAAAAACTAGCATTTACTATGTAGGAAAGCATAACTAAGGGTATAGCGGTTAACTCTTTAAATCTAAATGAAACAACATGAAACATGTGATTTCCTTCTGAGACCTAAGCATTGTGTGCAGAGATTTTGAAGCTATCTCCTTTCCTTCAGTTTTTGTGCTACCATTCCTATCTCAGAAACTAGCATTTCCTATATAGCAAGGCATAACCGAAGGTATAGCAGCTAACTCTTTAAACCTAAATAAAACACCAATGCACATATGATTTACTTCTAAGAACTAAGCATTGTGTGCAGAGATTTTGCTGCTATCTCCTTTCCTTCAGTTTTTGTGCTAACATTCCTATCTCTAATACTAGCATTTACACTATATGAAAGCATAACCGGGGGTAAAGCAGCTAACTCTTTAACCCTACTTGGAAGAAGATGTCACATATGATTTTCTTTAGGGAACTAAGCATTGAATGCAGAGATTTTGTGGCTATCTTCTTTTTTTCAGTTTTGTGCTAACATTCCTATCTCTAAAACTAGCATTTACACTATAGGAAAGCATAACCGAGGGTATAGCAGCTCACTCTTTACCTACCTGAAAAAGCATGGAACATATGATTTATTTCTGAGAACTAAGCATTGTTGGCAGAGATTTTGGAGCTATCTCCTTTCCTTCAATTTTTGTGCTAATATTCCTATCTCTAAAACCAGCATTTCCTATATAGGAACGCATAACCGAGGGTATAGCAGCTAAGTCTTTAAATCTACTTGAAACAGGATGTCACATGTGCTTTACTTAGGGAACTAAGCATTGAGTGCAGAGATTTTGCGACTATATCCTCTCCTTCAGTTTTCGTGCTAACATTCCTAACTCTAAAACTAGCATTTCCTATATAGGAAAGCATAACCGAGGGTATAGCAGCTAACTCTTTAAACCTAAATGAAAAAACATGGCACGTATGTGTTACTCTTGTGAAGTAAGCATTGTGTGCAGAGATTTTGCAGCTATCTCCTTTCCTTCAGTTTTTGTGCTAACATTCCTATCTCTAAAACAAGCATTTACACAGTAGGAAAGCATATCCGGGGGTATAGCAGCTAACTCTTTAAACCTACCTAAAAAAGCATGGTACATATGCTTTACTTCTGAGAAATAAGCATTGTGTGCAGAGATTTTGCATCTCTCTCCTTTCCTTGATTTTTTGTGCTAAAATTCCTATCTCTAAAACTAGTATTTATTATATACGAAAGCATAACTGAGCGTATAGCATTTAACTCTTTAAACGTATATGAAACAACATGGCACATATGATTTCCTTCTGAGACCTAAGCATTGTGTGCAGAGATTTTCAGCTATCTCCTTCCCTTCAGTTTGTGTGCTAACCTTCTTATCTCTGAAACTAGCATTTCCTATATAGGAAAGCATAATCGAGGGTATAGCAGCTAACTCTTTAAACCTATGTGAAACAACATGGCACATATGATTTCCTTCTGACACCTAAGCATTGTGTGCGGAGATTTTGCATCTATCTCCTTTCCTTCAGTTTGTGTGCTAAAATTCCTATCTCTATAACTAGCATATCCTATGTACGAAAGCATGACCGAGAGTATAGCTGCTATCTCTTTACACCTACTTGGAAAAGGATGTCACATGTGCTTTACTTTAGGGAATTAAGCATTGAGTGCAGAGATTTTGCAGCTATCTCCATTCCTTCAGTTTTTGTGCTAACATTCCTATCTCTAAAACTAGCATTTACACTATAGGAAAGCATAACAGGGGGTATACCCTCTAATTCTTTAAACCAACCTGAAAAAGCATGGAACATATGATTTCCTTCTGAGAACTAAACATTGTTTGCAGAGACATTGTAGCTATCTCCTTTCATTCAGTTTTTGTGCTAACATTCCTACCTCTAAAACTAGCATTTCCTATATAGGAAATCATAACCGGGGGTATAACAGCTACCTCTTTAAACCTACCTGAAAAAGCATGTTACTTGTGCTTTGCTTTAGGGAACTAATCTTTCAGTGCAGAGATTTTGTGGCTATCTCCTTTCCTTCAGTTTTTGTGCTAACATTCCTATCTCTAAAAACAGAATTTACACTATAGGAAAGCATAACCGGGGGTGTAGCTGCTCACTCTCTACACACAATGCTTAGTTCTCAGAAGTAAATCATATGTACCATGTTGTTTCATTAGGTTTAAAGAGTTAGCGGCTATACCCTCGGTTATGCTTTCCTATATAGGAAATGCAAGTATTGGAGATATGAATGTTAGCACGAAAACTGAACAAAAGAAGATAGCTGCAAAATATCTGCACACAATGCTTCGTTCTCAGAAGTAAATCATATATATAATCCTTTTTAAGGTAGGTTTAAAGACTTAGCTGCTATACGCCCGTTTATGCTTTCCTATAGTGTAAATGCTAGTTTTAGAGATAGGAATGTTAGCACAAAAACTGAATGAAAAGAGATAGCTGCAAAATCTTTGTATGCAATGTTTAATTCTCAGGAGTAAATCATATGTGCCATCTTGTTTCATTTATGTTAAAGATTTGGCTGAAATACCCTCTGTTATGCTTTACTATATTGGAAATGCTAGTTTCAGAGATATGAATGTTAGCACAAGAACTGAAGGAAAGGAGATAGCTGCAAAATCTCTGCAAACAATGCTTAGTTCTGAGAAGTAAATCATATGTGCCATGTTGTTTCATTTAGGTTTAAAGAGTTAGCGGCTATACCCTCGTTTATGCTTTCCTATATAGGAAATGCAAGTTTTAGAGATATGAATGTTAGCACAAATACTGAAGGGAAGGAGATAGCTGCAAAATCTCTGCACACAATTCTGAGTTGTCAGAAGTAAATCATATGTGCCATGGTGTTTCATTTAGGTTTAAAGTGTTAGCTGCCGTTCCCTCGCTTATGCTTTCCTTTATAGTAAATGCTAGTTTTAGCGGTAGGAATGTTAGCACAAAAATTGAAGGAAAGGAGATAGCTGAAAAATCTCTGCACATAATGCTTAGTTCACAGAACTAAATCATATGTGCCATGTTGTTTCATTTAGGTTTAAGGAGTTAGCTGCCATACACTCGGTTAGTCTTTCCCATATAGTAAAAGCTAGTTTTAGAGATACGAAGGTTAGCACAAAAACTGAAGAAAGGGGATAGCTGCAAAATCTCTGCACACAATGCTTAGTTCTCAGAAGTAAATCATATGTGCCATGTTGTTTCATTTATATTTAAAGAGTTTCCTGCTATACCTCTGTTATGCTTTCCTATATAATAAATGCTAGTTTTAGGGATAGGTATGTTAGCACAAACCTGAAGTTAAGGAGATAGCTGGAAAATCTCTGAACACAATGCTTAGTTCTCAGAAGTAAATCATATGTGCCATGTTTTTTCATTTAGGTTTGAAGGGTTAGCTGATATGCCCTCGGTTATGCTTTCCCATATAGTAAATGCTAGTTTTAGGGATAGGAATGTTAGCACAAAAACTGAAGGAAAGGAATAGCTGCAAAATCTCTGCACTCAATGCTTAGTTCTCATAAGTAGGTCATATGTGCCATTTTGTTTCATTTAGATTTAAAGAGTTAGCTGCGGGAGTGAGGGTTCAACAGTGAGCCCGTGACGCTAGTGACTATGATTGTGAGCTGATAAGTCTAAAATAAGAACAAAGCCTAGAGAAGCATTGTGCCTGGGAATTTCTTCCTGTCAGCCTTCATGTTACTCAAATGTGGCCCGTCTCGAAACCAATCTCAGCATGTAAATGCAATGCCTTTCCCCCAGCGTGGGACATGACACCTGGGAATGAGCCTCCCAGGCACTGAGGGACCACTCTCAACTACCAACTGATGATGCAACTGGAAAATGACCTTATACAGAAGGTTCAATGCAGATCAGGAGAATATCCCTGTCTACATAAAATAACATGACTTTAAAATGCTGTTTGACCTAATCTAAGTGGGAAATGGAAAGGAGAAATGAGTTTATATGGCTATGAGTCTCCAGAAATGAGTCCGGAGGCTGACAGAAGGATTACCCTTATGCACAACTGAGCAGAGTCGGAGAGACAGATAAAGCAGATACAAACCCCAGGTATTGGTTCCTTGGAGGGCTAAAGAGACCCATGGGAGTTATGGTCATGGCCGATGGGGTTAACAACCAGGTCAGATGGCCCCTCTTTGGAAATAGTGTTTATGTGTGAGGAATCTGGACTCAAATGGGATCTCTCCTCATAAGACTTTCATGCTAATGTGCTGTAGGTGCAGTTAGTGTTGGGGTTTAAGATATATTTAGGGGATTTGAATCTCTGGACTGACAATGTGATAGCCAGGTCCTGAGCCTCAACAGTCTCCAACACCTACAATCTGATCCATTGGACTCACCACACTCAGCTAAGATGGAGTTGAAGAAGGACAACCACCACAACATGGAGCCCAGAGTGATTACAACTGAAAGTGGGAGGATTGCATCCAGCATCCATGTGGAATCTGAGCCTCCTCTTGACATAGAGGTGCAATGGACACAAACAATCCAATGTCCACATGGAAAAGGTGGCATTCGATTGGGAAAAGTAGACATGGTGGCTGATGGGTATGGGGAAAGGCAGGAAGAGATGAGAGGTGGAGGCGTCTTTGGGACATGGAGCTACCCTAGATGGTGCTTCAGGGGCAATCACCGAACATTGTAAATCCTCACAGGACCCTCTGGACGGAATGGGAGAGAGTATGGGCCATGATGTGGACCACTGACCATGAGGTGCAGAGGTGGCCAAAGATGTAATTACCAATGCAATGGATGTGTCATGATGATGGGAATGAGTGTTGCTGGGGGGGGGGGGAAATGTGGGGTGGGGGTGGTGGCGTTGAATGTGACCTCATATATATATATATTTTTTTAAAGTAATATTATTACAAAGTTAATAAAAAAAAGAGTTAACTGCTATACCCTCGGTTATGCTTTCGTATATAATAAATGCTAGTTTTAGACAAAGAATGTTAGCACAAAAAGTGAAGGAAAGGAGATAGCCACAAAATCCCTACACTCAATGCTTAGTTCCCTAAAGTAAAGCACACGTGACATCCTCTTTCAAGTCGGTTTAAAGACTTAGCTGCTATACCCTCCGTTATGCTTTCCTATATAGTAAATTCTAGTTTTAGAGATAGGAATGTTACCACCAAAACTGAAGGAAAGGAGGTAGGCACAAAATCTCTGAACTCCATGATTAGTTCCCTAGTGTAAAGCACATGTGACATCCTCTTTCAAGTAGGTTTAAAGAGTTAGCTGCTATAACCTCGGTTATGCTTTCCTATATAGTAAAAGCTAGTTTTAGAGATAGGAATGTTAGCACAAAAACTGAAGGAAACCAGATACCTGCAAAATCTCTGCACACAATGCTGTGTTTTCAGAAGTAGGTCATATTTGCCATGTTGTTTCATTTATGTTTAAAGAGTTACCTGCTGTACCCTCGGTTAAGCTTTCGTATAGAGTAAATAGTAGTTTTAGAGAAAGGAATGTTAGCCCAAAAACTGAAGGAAAGGAGATAGCTGCAAAATCTTTACACACAATTCTTAGTTCTTAGAAATAAATCATATGTGCCACGTTGTTTCATTTAGGTTTAAAGAGTGAGCTACTAACCCTCGGTTATGCTTTCTTATATAGAAAATGCTAGTTTTAGAGATAGGAATGGTAGCTCAAAAACTGAAGAAAAGGAGATAGCTACAAAATCTCTGCACTCAATGCTTAATTCCGTAAAGTAAAGCACATGTGACATCCTGTTTCAAGTATGTTTAGAGAGTTAGCTCCTATACCCTCGGTTATGCTTTCCTATATAGTAAATGCTAGGTTTAAAGATAAGAAGGTTAGCACAAAAACTGAAGGAATGGTGATAGCTGCAAAATCTCTGCACACAATGCTTAGTTCTCAGAGGTAAATCATATGTGCCATGTTGTTTCATTTAGGTTTAAAGAGTTAGCTGCTATACCCTCGGTTATGCTTTCGTATATGGGAAATGCTAATATTAAAGATATGAATATTAGCACAAAAGCTGAAGGAAAGGGGATGGCTGCAAAATCTCTGCACACAATGCTTACTTCTCAGAAGTAAATCATACGTGCCATGGTTTTTCAGGTAGGTGTAAAGAGTTAGCTGCTATACCCCCTGTTATGCTTTCCTAAAGTGTAAATGCTTGTTTTAGAGATAGGAATGTTAGCACAAAAAATGAAGGAAAGGAGATCGCTACGAAATGTTTGCACTCAATGCTTAATTCCGTAAAGTAAAGCACATGTGACATCCTCTTTCAAGTAGGTTTATAGAGTTAGCTGCTATACCCTAGGTTATGCTTTCCTCTATATTAAATGCTAGGTGTAGAGATAGGAATGTTAGTACAAATACTGAAGGAAAGGAGATAGCTGCAAAATCTCTGCACACAAAGCTTAGTTCTGGGAAGTAAATCCTATGTGCCATGTTGTATAATTTAGTTTTAAAGAGTTAGCTGCTATACTCTCGGTTATGTTCGTATATAGTAAATGCTAGTTTTAGAGATATGAATGTTACCACAAACCTGAATGAAAGGACATAGCTGCAAAATCTCTTACACAATTTCTTAGTCTCAGAAATAAATCATATGTACCATGTTGTTTCATTTAATTTTAATGAGTTAGCTGCTATACTCCCGATTATACTTTCATATAGAGTAAATGCTTGGTTTAGTGATAGGAATGTTAGCACAAAAACTGAGGGAAAGTAGTTAGCCACAAAATCTCTACAGTCAATGCTTAGTTCCCTAAAGTAAAGCACATGTGACATCCTCTTTCAAGTAGGTTTAAAGAGTTAGCTGCTATACCCTCTGTTATACTTTCCTATAGTGTAAATGCTAGGTTTAGAGATAGGAATGCTAGCACAAAAACTGAAGGAAAGGAGATAGCTGCAAAACCTCTGCACACAATGCTTAGTTCTCAGATCTAAATCATATGTGCCATGTGGTTTCATTTATGTTTAAAGTGTTAGCTGCTATACCTTCGGTTATGCTTTCCAATATAGTAATTGCCAGTTTTAGAGATAGGAATGTTAGCACAAAAACTGAAGGAAAGAACATAGCTGCAAAATCTCTGCACAATGCTTAGTTCTCAGAAGTAAATCATATGTTCCATGCTTTTTCAGGTAGGTTTAAAGAGTGAGCTGCTATTCCCCCGGTTATGCTTTCCTATAATGTAAATGCTAGTTTTAGAGATAGGAATGTTAGCACAAAAACTTAAAGAAAGTAGATAGCCACAAATCTGTCCCCTCAATGCTTAGTTCCCTAAAGTAAAGCACATGTGACTTCCTCTTTCAAGTATGTTAAAAGAGTTAGCTGCTATACCCTCAGTTATGCTTTCCTATGTAGGAAATTGTAGTTTTATTATTTTTTAATTATTTATTACTTTTTTTAAGTTACATTATGAAAAATATGAGGTCCCATTCAAACCCACCGCTCCCGCCCGCCACTCCCCCCACAGGAACACTCTCTCCCATCATCATGACACATCCATTGCACCTGGTAAGTTCATCTCTGAGCATCACTGCACCCCATAGTCAATGGTCCACATCATAGCCCAGACTCTCTCACGTTCCATCCAGTGGGCCCTGGGGGGATCTATAATGTCCCCTAATTGTCTGTGAAGCACTATCCAGTACAACTCCACGTCCCGAAAACGCCTCCACATCTCATCTCTTCCTCCCGTTCCCCACACCCAACAGCAACCATGGCTACCGTTCCCACACCCAGTCCACATGTTCTCTGTGGACATTGGATTGGTTGTGTCCATTGCACATCTATGTCAAGTGAGGGCTTAGATTCCACATGGGTACTGGATGCACTCCTCCCGCTTCCAGTTGTAGACACTCTAGGCTCCATGTTGTGGTGGTTGACCTTCTTCAACTCCATGTTAGCTGTGTGGAGTAAGTCCAATAAATCAAAGTGTAGGAGCTGAAGTCTGTTGAGGCTCTGTGCCTGGGTGTCATATTATCAGTCCAGAGATTCAAATCCCCTACATATATCTTAAACCCAGCACCAACTACAATTCCAATAAAGTAGCATGCAAGTCTTGTGAAAAGAGATCCCCTCTGAGTCCAATTCCATCACGCAGAAACACCAGCTCCAAAGAAGGGCTATCTGTCATGGCAGTGAACCCGTTCTGCCATGACCATAGAACCCGTGGGTCTCTTTATCCCTCAAAAGAACCAATACCTGGGGTTTTATCTACTTTATCTGTCTCTTAGACTCTGTTCAGTTGTACATAGGGGTATTCCTTCTGACAACCTCCAGACTCTTTTTTAGAGACTCAGCCTTATAATCTCATTTCTCCTTTCCATTTCCCACTTACATTAGGTCAAACACCTTCCCGAAGTCATGTTATTATATGTAGACAGGTATATTCTGCTGTTCCGCATTGAATCTTTAATTCAAGGTCATTTTCTAGTTGCTTCTTCAGCTGGTATGTGGTAGTGATCCCTCGGTGCCAGGGAGGCTCATCCCCGGGTGTCGTGTCCCACGCTGGGGGGAATGCATCACATCTACTGGCTGAGTTTGTCTGTGAGAGTGGCCACATTTGAGTAACATGAAGGCTGTCAGGAGGAAACCCCCAGGCACAATGCTACTCTAGGCCTTGTTCTTATTGCAGGTGTATAGACTCAAAAGTGTAACCGTTAGTATCACGAGCCCACTGTTGGGCCCTCCTTCCTTCCTGATCCTTGCCGTTGCACCTGGAGGATTGCCGCTGCTCTCCCAGGGCCCACAACAGTGAACCCCCGGCCAGCAGCCCAGTACACCCCCAGCTGTTGTTTTTGTTTCCACTATGAGTATATATAGACATTACCATATACCCTGTGCATATGCCCTGTATATCTCCCTGTCAACCATATTTATCCTGTCAATAACATCTCATATCAATATTCCTCCGCTGCCATTGTTGAACCACTCTGTGATCCAAAACTTCCCATAAAGTGAATCGCAACATAATGTCAGCTTCAAAAGAGTCTTAGATCACCGAAATTCATGTGTACAATATACAGTATTTCCCCAGATCCACCATAAAAGCTTTTCCCTTGCACAGCAATAATCTTTTAACTTATTCATATCATATTTCCTGAAACTGATGTACAGATTCCAAACTATAGTTTTCAAACAAGGTGACATTTGTGCTTACTATGTGGTTCACATTTTAGGCTGTACAGTTCTCTAAATTTTTTAAATTATCCTATGTTTTGTCTTATGGATTTCATTATTAGTCTGTCGTCCCCTCTATGTTTTGGTGTAATAATAGCTGTTTTATATTCATCCTCATGTACTCTCACATAACTCCTCTTTTGCCCCCTTATTTACCTTTGTTCCATCCATTCCACATCCATTTTCCCCTCCCCTTAGGGCCCACAACTCCTGCCAATCTTATACCCTGGGAGCCGTCCTTTCTCACGAGAGATACAGTTCTCTCTATTCGACGAGGAAATGATAGTTTTAGACATAGGAATGTTAGCACAAAAACTGAAGGAAAGGAGATAGCTACAAAATCTTTGCACACAATGCGTACTTCTCAGAAGAAAGTCATATGTGCCATGTTGTTTCATTTAGGTTTAAAGAGTTAGCTGCCATACCCTCGGTTATGCTTTCATATATAGTAAATGCTAGATTTAGAGATATGAATGTTAGCACAAAAACTGAAGGAAAGGAGATAGTTGCAAAATCTCTGCACACATTGCTTACCTCTCAGAAGGAAAACATATGTTCCATATTGTTTCATTTAGGTTTAAAGAGTTAGCTGATATACCCTCGGGTATGCTTTCCTTCTTAGGAAATCCTAGTTTTACAGATAGGAATGTTAGCACAAAAACTGAAAGAAAGGAGATAGCCACAAAATCTCTGCGTTCAATGCTTAATTCCCTGAAGTAAAGCACATGTGACATCCTTTTTCAAGTAGGTTAAAGAGTTAGCTGCTATTCCCTAGGTTATGCTTTCTTATATAGGAAATGCTAGTTGTAGAGATAGGAATGTAAGGACAAAATCTGAAGGAAAGGAGATACCTGCAAAATCTCTGAACACAATGCTCAGTTCTCAGAATTAAATCATATGTGCCATGTTGTTTCATTTAGGTTTAAAGAGTTAGCACTATACCCTCGCTTATGTTTTCTTATATAGAAAATGCTAGTTTTAGAGATAAGAATTAAAGCACAAAAACTGAAGCAAAGGATATAGCTGCAAAATCTCTGCCCACAATGCTTACTTCTCAGAAGTAAAACATATGTGCCATGTTGTATCATTTAGGTTTAAAGAGTTAGCTGCTATACCCTTGGTTAGGCTTTCCTATATAGAAAATATGCTCGTTTAAGGATAAGAATGTTAGCACAAAAACTGAAGGAAAGGAGATAGCTGCAAAATCTCTGCACACAATGCTTAGTTCTCAGAAGTAAATTATATGTGCCATGTTGTTTCATTTAGGTTTAAAGAGTTAGCTGCCATACCCTCGGTTATGCTTTCCTATATAGAAATGCTAGTTTTAGAGATAGGAATGTTAGCACAAAAACTGAAGGAAAGGAGGTAGCTGCAAAATCTCTGCACACATTGCTTAGTTCTCAGAAGTAAATCATATGTACCATGCATTTTCAGGTAGATTTAAAGAGTTAGCTGCTATACACCCGGTAATGCTTTCCTTTAGTGTAAAGGCTAGTTTTAGAGATAGGAATGTTAGCACAAAAATGAAGGAAAGGAGATAACCGCAAATATCTGCAATCAATGCATAGTTCTCTAAAGTAAACCATATGTGACATCCTCTTTCAATTAGGTTTATAGAGTTAGCTGCTCTACCGCCGGGTATGTTTTCCTATAGTGTATATGCTAGGTTTAGAGATAGGAATGTTAGCAAAAAAACTGAAAGAAAGGAGTTAGCTGCAAAATCTATGCACACAATGCTTAGTTCTCAGAGGTAAATCATATGTTTCATGCTTTTTCTGTAGGTTTAAAGAGTGAGCTGCTCTAACCCTGATTATGCTTTCATGTAGTGTAAGTGCTAGGTTTAGAGATAGGAATGTTAAAACAAAAACTGAAGGAAAGGAGACAGCTGCAAAATGTCTGCACACAATGCTTAGTTCTTAGAAGTAAATCATATGTACCACGCTTTTTCAGGTAGGTTTAAAGAGTTAGGTGCTATACACGCGGTTATGCTTTCCTATATATGAAATTCTAGTTTAGAGATAGGAATGTTAGCACAAAAACTGAAGGAAAGAAAATAGATGTAAAATCTCTACACACAATGCTTAGTTCTCAGAAGTAAATCATATGTGCCATGTTGTTTCATTTAGGTTTAAAGAGTTAGATGCTATACCCTTGGTTATGCTTACCTATATAGGAAATGCTAGTTTTAGAGATATTAATGCTAGTACTAAAACTGAAGGAAAGGAGACAGCTGCAAAATCTCTGCACACAATGCTTAGTTCTCAGAAGTAAATCACATGTGCCATGTTGTTTCATTTTGGTTTAAATAGTTAGCGGCGATACGCTCGGTTATGCTTTCCTATATAGGAAATGGTAGTTTTACAGAAAGGAATGTTAGCACAAAAAATGAAGGAAAGAAGATAGCTGCAAAATGTCTGCATACAATGCTTAGTTCTCAGAAGTAAATCTTTTGTACCATGCTTTTTCATGTAGGTTTAAAGAGTTACCTGCTATACCGCCGGTTATGCTTTCCTGTAGTGTAAATGCTACTTTTAGAGATAGGAATGTTAGCACAAAAACTGAAAGAAAGAAAATAGCTGCAAAATCTGTACACAGAATGCTTAGTTCTCAGAAGTAAATCATATGTACCAAACTTTTTCAGGTAGGTTTATAGAGTTAGCTGCTATAGCCCCGGTTATGCATTCCTATATAGGATGTGCTAGTTTTAGAGATATGAATGTTAGCAAAAAACTGAAGGAAAGAAGACAGCTGTAAAATCTCTGCACACAATGCTTAGTTCTCAGAAGTAAATCATTTGTGCCATGCTTTTTCAGGTAGGTTTAAAGAGGTAGCTGCTATACCCCCGGTTATGATTTCCTGTAGTGTAAGTGCTAGTTTTAGAGATGGAAATTTTACCACAAAAACTGAAAGAAAGAGGATAGCTGCAAAATCTCTGCACAGAATGCTTAGTTCTCAAAAGTAATTCATATGTACCAAACCTTTTCAGGTAGGCTTAAAGAGTTAGCTGCTATACCCCGGTAATGCATTCCTATATAGGAAATGCTAGTTTTACAGATAGGAATGTTAGCACAAAAACTGAAGGAAAGAAGATAGCTGCAAAATCTCTGCAAAAAATGCTTAGTTCTCAGAAGTAAATCATATGGACCATGCTTTTTCAGGTAGGTTTAAAGAGTTAACTGCTATACCCCCTGTTATGCTTTCCTATATTGGAAATGTTAGTTTTAGACTTATGAATGTTAGCACAAAATCTGAAGGAAAGGAGATAGCTGCAAAATCTCTGTACACAATGTATAGTTCTCAGAAGTAAATCATATGTGCCATGTTGTTTCACTTAGTTTGGAAGAGTTAGCTGCCATTCCCTTGGTGCTGCCAACCTATAAAGGAAATACTAGTTTTAGAGATATGAAAGTAAGTACAAAAATTGAAGGATAGGAGTTAACTGCAAAATCTCTGCACACAATGCTTAGTTCTCAGAAGTAAATCATATGTGCCATGTTGTTTCATTTAGGTTTAAAGAGTTAGCTTCTATACCCTTGGTTATGCTTACCTATATAGGAAATCCTAGTTTTAGAGATCGGAATGTTAGCACAAAAATTGAAGGAAAGGAGATAGCTGCAAAATCTCTGCACACAATGCTTAGTTCTCAGAAGGAAATCATATGTGCCATGTTGTTTCATTTAGGTTTAAAGAGTTAGCGGCTATACACTCGGTTATGCTTTCCTATATTGGAAATGCTAGTTTAAGAGATATGAATGTTAGCACAAGAACTGAAGGAAAGGAGATAGCTGCAAAATCTCTGCACACAATGCTTAGTTCTGAGTAGTAAATCATATGTGCCATGTTGTTTCATTTAGGTTTAAAGAGTTAGCGGCTATAACCTCGTTTATGCTTTCCTATATAGGAAATGCAAGTTATAGATATATGAATGTTAGCACAAAAACTGAAGGAAAGAAGATAGCAGCAAAATCTCGCCACACAATGCTTAGTTCTCAGAAGTAAATCATATGTATCATACTTTTCAGGTAGGTTTAAAGAGTTAGCTGCTATACGCCCTTTTTTCCTTTCCTATATAGGAAATGCTAGTTTAAGAGATATGAATATTAACACAAAAACTGAAGAAAAGGAGATAGCTGCAAAATCTCTGCACACAATGTTTAGTTCTCAGAAAAAAATCATAAGTGCCATGTTGTTTCATTTAGGTTTAAGAGTTAGGTGCTATACCCTTGGTTATGCTTTCCTATATAGGAAATGCTAGTTTTAGAGATATGAATGTTAGCACAAAAAGTGAAGGAAAGAAGATAGCTGCAAAATCTCTGCGCACAATGCTTAGTTCTCAGAAGTAAATCATATGTACCATATTTTTTCAGGTAGGTTTAAAGAGTTAGATTCTATACCTCCCGATATGCTTTCCTAGAGTGTAAATGCTAGTTTTACAGATAGGAATGTTTGCACAAAAACTGAAGGAAAAGAGATAGTTGCAAAATCTCTGCACAAAATGTTTAGTTCTCAGAAGCAAATCATATGTGCCAATTTGTTTCATTTTGCTTGAAAGAGTTAGCTGCTATACCTCCGGTTATGCTTTCCTAGAGTGTAAATGCTAGTTTTATAGATAGGAATGTTAGCACAAGAAATGAAGGAAAGGAGATAGCTGCAAAATCTCTGCACACAATGCTTAGTTCTGAAAAGTAAATCGTATGTGCCATGTTGTTTCATTTACGTTAAAAGATTTAGGTGCTATACACTTGGTTATTCTTACCTATGTAGGAAATGCTAGTTTTAAAGATATGAATGTTGGTACAAAAACTGAAGGAAAGGAGATAGCTGCAAAATCTCTGCACACAATACTTAGTTATCAGAAGTAAATCATATGTGCCATGTTGTTTCATTTAGGTTTAAAGTGTGAGCTGCTATACCCTTGGTTATTCTTACCTATATAGGAAATGCTAGTTTTAGAGATATGAATGTTACTACAAAAACTGAAGGGAAGGAGATAGCTGCAAAATCTCTGTACACAATTCTGAGTTCTCAGAAGTAAATCATATGTACCATGTTGTTTCATTTAGGTTTAAAGTGTTAGCTGCTGTACCCTCGGTTATGCTTTCCTATACAGGAAATGCTAGTTTTAGATATATGAATGTTAGCATAAAAACTGAAGGAAAGGAGATAGCTGCAAAATCTCTGCATACAATATTTAGTCCTCAGAAGCAAATCATATGTGCCAATTTGTTTCATTTAGGTTGAAAGAGTTAGCTGCTATACATCCGGTTATGCTTTCCTATGTAGGAAATGCTAGTTTTAGATATATGAATGTTAGCATAAAAACTGAAGTAAAGGAGATAGCTGCAAAATCTCGCCACACAATGCTTAGTTCTCAGAAGTAAATCACATGTGCTATGTTGTTTCATTTTGGTTTAAATATAGCGGCGATACCCTCGGTTATGCTTTACTATATAGGAAATTCTAGTTATACAGATAGGAATGTTAGCACAAAAACTGAAAGAAAGAAGATAGCTGCAAAATCTCTCCACACAATGCTTAGTTCACAGAAGTAAATCATATGTACCATGTTTTTTAGGGTAGGTTTAAAGAGTTAGCTGCTATACCGCCGGTTATGCTTTACTATATAGGAAAAGCTGGTTTTAGAGATATGAATGTTAGCATAAAAACTAAAGGAAAGGAGACAGCTGCAAAATCTCTGCACACAATGCTTAGTTCTCAGAAGTAAATCAAAGGTTCCATGCTTTTTCAGGTAGGTTTAAAGAGTTAGATGCTATACCTCCGGTTATGCTTCCCTAGAGTGTAAATGCTAGTTTTACAGATAGGAATGATAGCACAAAAACTGATGGAAAAGAGATAGCTGCAAAATCTCTCCACACAATGTTTAGTTCTCAGAAGTAAATCATTTGTGTCATATTGTTTCTTTTAGGTTTAAAGAGTTACCTGCTACACCCTCGATTATGGTTTCCAATATAGGCAATGCTAGTTTTAGAAATATCAATGTTAGCATAAAAACTGAAGGAAAGGGGATAGGTCAAAATCTCGGCACAAAATGCTTAGTTCTTAGAAGAAACTCATATGTGCCATGTTGTATCATTTAGGTTGAAACAGTTGGAGATATACCCTCTGTTAAGCTTTCCTATAGAGGAAAGGCTAGGTTTACAGATAGGAATTTTAGCACAAAAAATGAAGGAAAGAAATAGCTGCAAAATCTCTGCACACAATGCTTCATTGTGGCGGCTTGCTCGGTCAGTAGAGGTGGGGTCTGGCTGTGGACGAGGGGTTGGTCCAGCTCTGGACGAGGGGTCGGTCCCGCTTGGGACGAGGGGTCGGTCCCACCTGGGATGAGGGGTCGGTCCGGCAGCAGACGAGGGATCGGTCTCACAAGGGGTTGCGCGGTTCGGCTGACGGGGTCGCCCGGCGAAGCCGGCGACAAGGGGGTCGCCCGGCGAAGCCGGCGACGAAGGGGTCGCCCGGTGAAGCAGGCGATGAAGGGGTCGCCTGGAGAAGCAGGCGACAAACTGGGGACAAGGGAGGCCAGGCCCTTGTCGGGGGCTCTCAGGACTGGAGGGCGCATGGCAGAAGAACTACCGCGGAGACAAGGTAAACACGCAAGTCCACTTTATTGAGGGAGAGGCAACAGTTTTATAGGGGCTGGGGAAGGCTGATTGGTCGAAGCCACGCCCTGTTCTGATTGGTTGCCGGCAAAATGTCAGTGGGCGGTACTGGATGGGGGAGGGGTGGTGGTTAAGGATTGGCTGTCGCTGTTGCTGGGGGAAGGGGCAGGGTTTAGGGATTGGTGGCTGCTGTTGCTGGGGTGGAGGGCAGACTTGAGTTTCCCGCCCACGCCTGGCTGTTGCTGCTGTCGGGGGAAGGGAAAAGGGCGGGCTGGATTTTTCCACCCACACCTGGCTGTTGCTGCTGTCGGGGGAGGGGAAAAGGGCGGGCTGGATTTCTCCGCCCACACCTGGCTGTTGTTGCTGTCGGGGGAGGGGAAAAGGGCAGACTGGAATTTTCTGCCCTGCGCCTGCGCAGGGAGAAAGAAGGCATCGTGTGGTGCCATCCGGGAGGAGGGGCGGCCGCGGAAGCATGGCTGCCGAGAAGGGGAGACCCGAGGGCACTCTGCGCCCATGCCGAGCTTCCTTCAGGGGTGGCGGTGAGTTCGACCAGCCACCCTATTATGGGGGCAGCGGCTTGGCCTACCGTGGCCGCTCCCCTGCCAGGCCAGCAAACCACGCTTCAGCCCGAGGGGTGACCGCACTTCATTCTCAGAAGTAAATCATATGTGCCATTTTGATTCATTTAGGTTTAAAGAGTTAGCGGCTATACCTTCGCTTTTGCTTTCCTATATAGGAAATGCTAGTTTTACAGATAGGAATATTAGCACAAAAACTGAAGGAGAGAAGAGAGCTGCAAAATCTCTGCACACAATGCTTAGTTCTCAGAAGTAAATCATATGTGCCATGTTGATTCATTTAGGTTTAAAGAGTTAGCGGCTATACCTTCGCTTTTGCTTTCCTATATAGGAAATGCTAGTTTTACAGATAGGAATATTAGCACAAAAACTGAAGGAAAAAAGAGAGCTGCAAAATCTCTGTACACAATGCTTAGTTCTCAGAAGTTTATCATATGTACCATGCTTTTTCACGTAGGTTAAAAGAGTTGGCTGCTATACCACCGTTTATGCTTTCCTATAGTGTAAATGCTTGTTTTAGAGATAGGAATGTTAACACAAAAACTGAAGGAAAAGAAATAGCTGCAAAATCTCTGCACACAATGTTTAGTTCTCAGAAATAAATCATATGTGCCATGTTGTTTCATTTAGGTTAAAGAGTTAGCTGCTATACCCTCAGTTATACTTTCCTATATCGGAAATGCTAGTTTCACAGATATGAATGTCAGCACAAAAACTAGAGGAAACGAGATAGCTGCAAAATCTCTAACCTCAATGCTTAGTTCGCAGAAGTAAATCATATGTACCATGATTTTTGAGGTAGGTTTAAACAGTTAGCTGCTAAAGCACCGGTTATGCTTTCCTATATAGGAAATTCTAGCTTTAGAGATATGAATGTTAGCACAAAAACTGAAGGAAAGGAGATAGGTCAAAATCTCGGCACACAATGCTTAGTTCTCAGAATGACATCATATTTGCCATCTTGTTTCATTTAGGTTTAAAGAGTTAGCGGCTATACCCTCGGTTATGCTTTCCTACAAAGGAAATGCTCGTTTTACAGATAGGAATGTTAGCACAAAAACTGAAGGAAAGAAGATAGTTGCAAAATCTCTGCACACAAAGCTTAGTTCTCAGAAGTAAATCATGTGTACCATGCGTTTTCAGGTAGGTTAAGAGTTAGCTGCTATACCCCCGGTTATGCTTTCCTATAGTGTAAATCGTAGTTTTAGAGATAATAATGTTAGCAGAAAAACTGAAGGAAAAGAGATAGCTGCAAAATCTCTCCTCCCAATGTTTACATCTCAGCATGAAATCATATGTGCCACATAGTTTCATTTAGGTTTAAAGAGTTAGTGGATATACACTCGGTTATGCTTTCCTACCTAGTACATGCTTGTTTTACAGATAGGAATGTTAGCACAAAAAGTGAAGAAAAGAAGATAGCTGTAAAATCTATGCACACAATGCTTAGTTCTCCGAAGTAAATCATATGTACCATGCTTTTTCAGGTACGTTTAATAGTTAGATGCTTTACCCCCGGTAAGGCTTTCATATAGTGTAAATCCTAGTTTTAGAGATAGGAATGTTAACAAAAAAAATGAAGGAAAAGAGTTAGCTGCAAAATCTCTGCACACAATGTTTAGTTCTCCGAAGGAAATCATATGTGCCAGGTTGTTTCATTTAGGTTTAAAGAGTTAGCTGGTATACCCTGGTTTATGCTTTCCCATATAGGAAATGCTGGTTTTAGAGATATGAATGTAAGAACAACAACTGAAGTAAAAGAGATAGCTGCAAAATCTCTGCACACAATGCGTAGTTCTCACCAGTAAATCATATGTGCCATGTTGTTTCATTTAGGTTTAAAGAGTTAGCAGTTATACCCTCGGTTATGCATTCCTACAAAGGAAATGCTTGTGTTACAGATAGGAATATTAGCACAAAATCTAAAGGAAAGAATATAGCTGCAAAATCTCTAAACACAATGCTTAGTTCTCCAAAGAAAATCATATGTACCATGCTTCTTCAGGTAGGTTTAAAGAGTTAGCTGCTATGCCCCCGGTTATGCTTTCCTATAGTTTAAATGCTAGCTTAAGAGATAGGAATGTTAGCACAAAAACTGAAGGAAAGGAGATAGCTGCAAAATCTCTGCACACAATGCTTAGTTCTCAGAAGTAAATCATATGTACCATGCTTTTTCAGGTAGATTTAAAGAGTTAGCTGCTCTACCCCCCGTTATACTTTACAATAGTGTAAATGCTAGTTTTAGAGATAGGAATGTTAGCACAAAAATGGAAGGAAAGGAGATAGCTGCAAAATCTCTGCACACAATGCTTAGTTCTCAGAAGTAAATCATATGTACCATGCTTTTTCAGGTAGGTTTAAAGAGTTAGCTGGTATACCACCAGTTATGCTTCCCTGTATAGGAAATGCTAGTTGTAGAGATATGAATGTTAGCACAAAAACTTAAGGAAAGGAGACAGCTGCAAAATATCAGCACACATGCTTAGTTCTCAGAAGTAAATCATATGTACCATGCTTTTTCAGGTAGGTTTAAAGCGTTAGCTGCTATTGTTCTGGTTATGCTTTCCTATAGTGTAAATGCAAGTTTTACAGATAGGAATGTTAGCACAAAAACTGAAGGAAAATAGAGAGCAGCAAAATCTCTTCACACAATGTTTAGTTCTCAGAAGTAAATCATATGTGTCATGTTGTTTCATTTAGGTTTAAAGAGGTAGCTGCTATACCCTCGGTTATGCTTTCCTATATAGGTCATGCTAGTTTTAGAGATAGGAATGTTAGCTCAAAAACTGAAGGAAAGGAGATAGCTGCAAAATCTCTGCACACAACGCTCAGTTCTCAGAAGTAAATCATATGGGCCATGTTGTATCATTTAGGTTTAAAGAGTTAGGTCCATACCCTTGGTTATGCTTTCCTAGGTAGGAAATGCTCATTTTACAGATAGGAATGTTAGCACAAAAACTGAAGGAAAGAAGATAGCTGCAAAATCTCTGCACACAATGTTTAGTTCTCAGAAGTAAATCATATGTACCATACTTTTTCAGGTAGGTTTAAGAGTTAGCTGCTATACCACCGGTTATGCTTTCCTGTAGTGTAAATGCTAGTTTTAGAGAGAGGAATTTTAGCACAAAACTGTAAGAAACAGGATACCTGCAAAATCTCTGCACAAAATCTCTTCATTCTCAGAAGTAAATCCTATGTACAATGGTTTTTCAGGTAGCTTTATGAGTTAGCTGCTATATCCCCAGTTATGCTTTCCTATATGTAAATGCAGGTTTTACAGATAGGAATTTTAGCCCCAAAGCTGAAGGAAAATAGATAGCTGCAAAATCTCTGCACACAATGTTTATTTCTCAGAAGTAAATAATACGTGCCATGTTGTTTCATCTCGGTTTAAAGTATTAGCACCTATAACCTCGATTATGCTGTCCTGTATAGGAAATGGGAGTTTTAGAGATATGAATGTTATCACAAAAACTGAAGGTAAGGAGATAGCTGCAAAATCTCTGCGCACAATGCTTAGTTCTCAGAAGTAAATCATATGTGCCATGTTGTTTCAGTTAGGTTTAAAGAGTTAGGTGATATACCCTCAGTTATGCTTTCCTGTATAGGAAATGCTAGTTCTGGAGATACGAATGTTAGCACAAACACTGAAGGAAAGGAGGTAGTTGCAAAATCTCTGCGCACAATGCTTAGTTCTCAGAAGTAAATCATATGTGCCATGTTGTTTCATTTGTTATTAAAGAGATAGCGGCTATAACCTCTGTTTGGCTTTCCTATATAATAAATACAAGTTTTAGAGATATGAATGTTAGCACAAAAACTGAAGGAAAGGAGATAGCTGTAAAATCTCTGCACTCAATGCTTAGTTCTCAGAAGTAAATCATATGTACCATGGTTTTTCAGGTAGGTTTAAAGTGTTACCTACTATACCCCCGGTTATGCTTTCCTATAGGGTAAATGCTAGTTTTAGAGATAGGAATTTTAGCACAAAAACTGAAGAAAAGGAGATAGCTGTAAAATCTCTGCACAGAATGCTTACTTCTCAGAAGTAAATAATATGTACCATGTTGTTTCATTTAGGTTGAAAGAGTTAGCTTCCATACCCTCGGTTATGCTTTCCTATATAAGAAATGCTTGTTTTACAGATAGAAATGTTAGCACAAAAACTGAAGGAAAGAAGATAGCTGCAAAATCTCTGCACACAGTGCTTAGTTCTCAGAAGTAAATCATATGTACCATGGTTTCACAGGTAGGTTTAAAGAGTTAGCTGGTATACCCCCGGTTATGCTTTCTTGTAGTGTAAATGCTAGTTTTAGAGATAGAAATTTTAGCACAAAACTGAAGGAAAAAGGATAGCTGCAAAATCTCTGCACAAAATCTCTTAGTTCTCAGAAGTAAATCATATGTACGATGGTTTTTCAGGTAGCTTTAAGAGTTAGCTGCTATATCCGCAGTTATGCTGTCCTATAGTGTAAATGCTAGTTTTAGAGTTAGGAATGTTAGCATTAAACTGAAGGAAAAGAGATAGCTGCAAAGTCTCTGCACACAATGTTTAGTTCTCCGAAGTAAATAATATGTGCCATGTTGTTTCATTTAGTTTTAAAGTGTTAGCTGCTATAACCTCGGTTATGTATTCCTGTATAGGAAATGTGAGTTTTAGAGATATGAATGTTAGCACAAAAACTGAAGGTAAGGAGATATCTGCAAAATCACTGCGCACAATGCTTAGTTCTCAGAAGTAAATGATATATGCCATGTTGTTTCATTTAAGATTAAAGAGTTAGCGGCTATACACTCGGTTATGCTTTCCTATATAGGAATTACAAGTTTTATAGAAATGAATGTTACCACAAAAACTGAAGGAAAGAAGGTAGCTGCAAATCTCTGCACAAAATGCTTAGTTCTCAGAAGTAAATCATATATAATATGCTTTTTCAGGTAGGTTTAAAGAGTTAGCTGCTATACGCCCGGTTATGCTTTCCTACCAGTGTAAAGGCCAGGTTTACAGATAGGAATGTTAGCACAAAAAATGAAGGAAAAGAGATAGCTGCAAAATCTTTGCACGCAATGTTTAGTTCTCAGAAGTAAATCATATGTGCCATGTTGTTTCATTTATGTTTACAGAGTTAGCGGCTATACCCTCGTTTATGCTTTCTAATATAGGAAATGCAAGTTTTAAAGATATGAATGTTAGCACAAAAACTGAAGGAAAGAAGATACCTGCAAAATCTCTGCACACAATGCTTAGTTCCAAGAAGTAAATCATATGTATCATGTTTTTTAAGGTAGATTTAAAGAGTTAGCTGCTATACCCCCGGGTATTCTTTCCTAGAGAGTAAATGCTAGATTTAGAAATAGGAATGTTATCACAAAAACTGAAGGAAAGGAGATAGCTGCAAAATCTCTGCAAAAAATGCTTAGTTCTGAGAAGTAAATCATATGTGCCATGTTGTTTCATTTACGGTCAGAGAGTTAGCGGACATAACTTCGATTATCCTTTCCTATAGAGGAAATGCTAGTGTTAAAGATAGGAATGTTAGCACAAAAACTGATGGAAAGAAGATAGCTGCAAAATCTCTGCACACAATGCTTAGTTCTCAGAAGTAAATCATATGTACCTTGGTTTTTCAGGTTGGTTTAAAGAGGTAGCTGCTATACCCCTGGTTAAGCTGTCCTATAGTGTAAATGCTAGTTTTAGAGATAGGAATTTTAGCACAAACTGAAGGAAAGGGGATAGGTGGAAAATCTCTGCACAAAATCCCTTAGTTCTCAGCAGAAAATCATATGTACCATGGTTTCTCAGGTAGTTTTAAAGAGATAGCTGCTATATGCCCGGTTATGCTTTCTTATAGTGATAATGCTAGTTTTAGAGATAGGAATGTTAGCACAAAAACTGAAGGAAAAGAGATAGCTGCAAAATCTTTGCATGCAATGTTTAGTTCTCAGGAGTAAATCATATGTGCCATCCTGTTTCATTTAGGTTTAAAGATTTAGCTGATATACCCTCTGTTACGCTTTCCTATATTGGAAAAGCTAGTTTAAGAGATATGAATGTTAGCACAAGAACTGAAGGAAAGGAGATAGCTGCAAAATCTCTGCACACAATGCTTAGTTCTGAGAAGTAAATCATATGTGCCATGTTGTTTCATTTAGGTTTAAAGAGTTAGCTGCTATACCCTTGGTTATTCTTACCTATATAGGAAATGCTAGTTTTAGAGATATGAATGTTAGTACAAAAATTGAAGGGAAGGAAATAGCTGCAAAATCTCTGCACACAATTCTGAGTTCTCAGAAGTAAATCATATGTGCCATGGTGTTTCATTTAGGTTTAAAGTGTTAGCTGCCGGACCCTCGGTTATGCTTTCCTATACAGGAAATGCTAGTTTTAGTTATATGAATGTTAGCATAAAAATTGAAGGAAAGGAGATTGCTGCAAAATCTCTGCACACATTGTTTACTTCTCAGAAGCAAATCATATGTGCCAATTAGTTTCATTTAGGTTGAGAGAGTTAGCTGCTATACATCCGGTTATGCTTTACTATGTAGGAAATTCTAGGTTTACATATATGAATGTTAGCACAAAAACTGAAGGAAAGGAGATAGCTGCAAAATCTCTGCACACAATGCTTAGTTCTCAGAAGTAAATCATATGTACCATGCTTTTTGAGGTAGGTTTAAAGAGTTGGCTGCTATACCCCTGGTTATGCTTTTCTGTAGTTTAAATGTTAGTTTTGGAGATAGGAATGTTAGCACAAAAACTGAAGGAAAGACGATAGCTGCAAAATCTCTGCACACAATGTTTAGTTCTCAGAAGTAAATCATATGTGCCATGTTGTTTCATTTTGGTTTAAATAGTTAGTGGCGATACCCCCGGTTAAGCTTTCCTACAGAGGAAAAGCTGGTTTTAGAGATAGGAATGTTAGCATAAAAACTGAAGGAAAGGGGATACCTGCAAAATCTCTGCGCATAATGTTTAGTTCTCAGAAGTAAAACATATGTGCCATGTTGTTTCCTTTAGGTTTAAAGAGTTAGCTGCTATACCCTTGGTTATGCTAACCTATATACGAAATGCTAGTTTTAGATATATGAAAGTTAGTAAAAAAACTGAAGTAAAGGAGATAGCTGCAAAATCTCTGCACACAATGCTTAGTTCTCAGAAGTAAATCATATGTGCCATGTTGTTTAATTTAGGTAAAGAGTTAGCTGCTATACCCTTGGTTATGCTTACCTATATAGGAAATGCTAGTTTTAGAGATATGAATGTTAGTACTAAAACCGAAGGAAAGGAGACAGCTGCAAAATCTCTGCACACAATGCTTTGTTCTCAGGAGTAAATCAAAGGTTCCATGCTTTTTCAGGTAGGTTTAAAGAGTTAGATGCTATACCTCCGGTGATGCTTCCCTAGAGTATAAATGCTAGTTTTACAGATAGGAATGTTAGCACAAAAACTGAAGGAAAAGAGATAGCTGCAAAATCTCTCCACACAATGTTTAGTTCTCAGATGTAATTCATATGAGCCATGTTGTTTCATTTAGGTTTAAAGAGATAGCTGCTATACCCTCGGTTATGCTTTCCTATATAGGAAATGCTAGTTTTAGAGAAAGGAAGGTTAGCACAACAACTGAAGGAAAGGAGATAGCCACAAAATCTCTGGACTCAATGATTAGTTCCATAAAGCAAAGCACATGTGACATCCTCATTCAAGTAGGTAAAGAGTTAGCTGCTATACCCTCAGTTTTGCTTTCCTATATAGGAAATGCTTGTTTTAGAGATAGGAATGTTAGCACAAACCTGAAGGAAAGGAGATAGCTGCAAAATCTCTGCACACAAGCTTAGTTCTCAGAAGTATATCATATGTGCATTGTTGTTTCATTTAGGTTTAAAGAGTTAACTGCTATATCCTCAGTTATGGTTTCGTATATAGTAAAAGCTAGTTTAAGAGATAGGAATGTTAGCATAAAAATGAAGGAAAGGAGATAGCTGCAAAATATCTGCACACAATGCTTTGTTCTAATAAGTAAATCATATATGCCATGTTATTTCATTTAGGTTTAAAGAGTTAGCTGCTATACCCTCGGTTATGCTTTCGTACATAGGAAATGCTAGTTTTAGAGATAGGAATGTTAGACAAAAAATGAAGGAAAGGAGATAGCAGCAAAATCTCTGCACACAATGCGTAGTTCTCAGAAATAAATCATATATACCATGCTTTTTCAGGTCGATTTAAAGAGTTAGCTGCTATACCCCTTGTTATGCTTTCCTAGAGTGTAAATGCTAGTTTTAGAGATAGGAATGTTAGCAGTCAAACTGAAGGAAAAGAGATAGCCACAAAATCTCTGCACTCTTTACTTTGTTCCCTAAAGAAAAGCACATGTGATATCCTCTTTGAAGTAGATATAAAGAGTTAGCTGCTATACCCTCGGTTATACTTTCCTTTATTTAAATGCTAGTATTAGAGATAGGAATGTTAGCACAAAAACTGAAGGAAAGGAGATAGCTGCAAAATCTCTGCACACAATGCTGAATTCTCAGAAGGAAATCATATGTGCCATGTTGTTTCATTTATGTTTAAAGAGTTAGCTGCTATACCTTCGGTTATGCTTTCCTATATTGGAAATGCTAGTATTAGAGATAGGAATGTTAGCACAAAAATTGAAGAAATGTAGATAGCTGCAAAATCTCTGCACACAATGCTTAGTTCTCAGAAGTAAATCATAAATACCATGGTTTTTCAGGTAGGTTTAAAGAGTTAGCTGCTATAGCCCCTGTTATGCTTTCCTGTAGTGTAAATGCTAGTTTTAGAGAAAGGAATGTTAGCAGAAAAACTGAAGGAAAGGAGATAGGCACAAAATCTCTGCACTCTTTAATTAGTTCCCTAAAGTAAAGCGCAAGGGACATCCTCTTTGAAGTATATTTAAAGAGATAGCTGCTATACCCTCGGTTATACTTTCCTATATTGGAAATGCTAGTATTAGAGAGAGGAATGTTAGCACAAAAACTGAAGGAAAGGAGATAGCTGCAAAATCTCTGCACATAATGATTAGTTCTCAGTAGGAAATCATATGAGCCATGTTGTTTCATTGAGGTTTAAAGAGTTAGCTGGTATAACCACGGTTATGCTTTCCTATAGTGTAAATGCTAGTTTAGAGATAGGAATGTTAGCAAAAAACTGAAGGAAAGGAGATAGCTGGAAAATGTCTGCACACAATGCTTTGTTCTCAGAAGTAAATCATATGTGCCATGTTGCTTCATTTAGGTTTAAAGAGTTAGTTGCTATACCCTCGTTTATGCTTTCCTATATAGGAAATGCAAGTTTTAGAGATAAGAATGTTAGCAAAATACTGAAGGAAAGGAGATAGTCACAAAAACTCTGTACTCAATGCTTAGATCCCTAAAGTCAAGCACATGTGACATCCTCTTTCAAGTAGGATTAAAGAGTTAGCTGCTTTACCCCCTGTTATGCTTTCCTATATAGTTAATGCTAGTTTTAGCGATGGGAATGTTGGCATAAAAATGGACGGAAAAGAGATAGCGGCAAAATCTCTACACACTAGTCTTACTTCTCAGGAGCAAGTCATATGTGCCATATTGTTTCATTTAGGTTTAAGGCGTTACTGCTATACCCTCGGTTATCATTTCCTATCTAGTATAAGCTAGTTTTAGGGTTAGGAATGTTAGCACAAAAACGGAAGGAAAGGAGATAGCTGCAAAATCTCTGCAAAGAATACTTAGTTCTCAGAAGTAAATCATATATGCGATATTGTTTCATTTAAGTTTAAAAAGTTAGCTGCTATACCCTCGGTTATGCTTTCGTATGTAGGGAATGCTAGTTTTATAGATAGGAATGTTAGCACAAAAATTGAAGGAAAGTAGATAGCTGCAAAATCTCTGCACACAATGCTTAGTTCTCAGAAGTAAATCATAAGTACCATGCTTTTTCAGGTAGGTTTAAAGAGTTAGCTGCTATACGCCCTGTTATGCTTTCCTATAGTGTAAATGCCAGGGTTAGAGATAAAATGTTACCACAAAAACTGAAGGAAAAGAGAGCTGCAAAATCTCTTCTCAAAATGCTTAGTTCTCAGAAGTCAATCATATGTGCCATGTTGTTTCATTTAGGTTTAAAATGTTAGCTGCTATACATTCGGTTATGCTTTCCTATATAGGAAATACCAGTTTTAGAGATAGGAATGTTAACACACAAACTGAAGGAAAGGAGATAGCTACAAAATTTCTGCACTCAATGGTTAATTCCCTAAAGTAAACACATTTGACATCCTCATCCAAGTAGGTTTAAAGAGATAGCTGCTCTACTCTCGGTTATGCTTTCGTACTTAGGAAATGCTAGATTTAGAGATAGGAATGTTAGAGAAAAACTGAAGGAAAGGAGATAGCTGCAAAATCTCAGCACACAATGCTTAGTTCTCAGAAGTAAATCATATGTACAATGTTGTTTCATTTATGTTTAAAGCGTTAGCTGCTATACCCTCGGTTATGCTTTCGTACATAGGAAATGCCAGGTTTAGAGACAGGAATGTTAGCACAAAAACTGAAGGAAAGGAGATCGCAGCAAAATCTCTGCACACAATGCTTAGTTCTCAGAAGTAAATCATATGAACCATGCTTTTTCAGGTAGGTTTAAACAGTTAGCTGCTATACCCTCGGTTATGCTTTCGTATATATTAAAAGCTAGTTTTAGAGATAGGAATGTTAGCACAAAAACTGAAGGAAAGGAGATAGCCGCAAAACCTCTGCACTCAATGCTTAGTTCCGTAAAGTAAACCATATGTGACATCCTCTTTCAAGTAGGTTTAAAGAGTTAGCTACTATACCCTCGGTTATGCTTTCCTATATAGGATATGCTGGTTTTACAATTAGGAAAGGTAGAAGAAAAAGTGAAGGAAAGGAGATAGCTGCAAAATCTCTGCACACAATGCCTAGTTCTCAGAAGTATATCATATGTGCCATATGTGCCATTTTCTTTCATTTAGGTTTAAAGAGTTAGCTGCTATACCTTCAGGTATGCTTTCGTATATAATAAATGCTCGTTTTAGAGATAGGAATGTTAGCACTAAAAGTGAAGGAAAGGAGATAGCTGCAAAATCTCTGCACACAATTCTTACTTTTCAGATGTAAATGATGTGTGCCATGTTGTTTCATTTAGGTATGCTTTCATATATAGTAAAGGGTTGTTTTAGAGAAAGGTATGTTAGCACTAAAAAGGAATGAATGGAGATAGCTGCAAAATCTCTGCACACAATGCTGAGTTTTCAGAAGTAAATGATATGTGCCAAGTTGTTTCATATAGGTTTAAAGAGTTAGCTGCTATACCCTTGGTTATGCTTTCGTATGTAGGAAATGCTAGTTTTAGAGGTAGGAATGTTACCACAAAAAAAAGAAGTAATGTATAAAGCTGAAATTCTCTGCACACAATGCTTAGTTCTCAGACGTAAATCATATGTACCATGCTTTTTCATGTAGGGTTAAGGAGTTAGCTGTTATACCCCCTTTTATGCTTTCCCATAGTGTAAATGCTGGGTTTAGAGATAGGAATGTTAGCACAAAAACTGAAGTAAAGGAGATAGCTGCAATATCTCAACACACAATGCCTAGTTCTCAGAAATAAATCATATCTGCCATGTTGTTTCATTTAGGTTTAAGAGTTAGCTGGTATACCCCCTGTTATGCTTGCCTATAGTGTAAATTCTAGTTTTAGCGATAGAAATGTTAACACTAAAACTGAAGGAAAGGAGACAGCAGCAAAATCTCTGCAACGAATGCTTACTTCTCAGGAGTAAATCATATGTGACATCCTCTTTCAAGTAGGTTTAAAGAGTTAGCTGCTATACCCCCGGTTATGCTTTACTATATAGGAAATGCTAGTTTTAGAGATAGGAATGTTAGCACAAAAATTGAAGGAAATGTTATAGCCACAAAATCTCTGCGGTCAGTGCTTAGTTCCCTAGAGTAAAGCATATGTGACATCCACTTTCAAGTAGGTTTAAAGAGTTAGATTCTGTATACTCGGTTATGCTTTCCTATATAGAAAATGCTAGGTTTAGAGATAGGAATGTTAGCACAAAAACTGAAGGAAGGTAGATAGCTGCAAAATCTCTGCACACAATGCTTAGTTCTCTGAAGTAAATCATATGTGCCATGTTGTTTTATTTAGGTTTAAAGAGTTAGCGGCGATTACCTCAGTTATGCTCTCCTATACAGTAAATGCCAGTTTTAGAGATAAGTATGTTAGCCCTAAAAATGAAGGAAAGGAGATAGCTGAAAAATCTCTGCACACAATGCCTAATTCTCAGAAGAAACTCATATGTGCCATGTTGTTTCAATTAGGTTTACAGAGTTAGCTGCTATACCCTCGATTATGCTTTCGTATATAGTAAATGCTTGTTATAGAGATAGGAATGTTAGCCCAAAAACTGAAGGAAAGGATATAGCTGCAAAATCTCTGCACAGAATGCTTCGTTCTCAGAAGGAAATCATATGTGCATGTTGATTCATTTAGTTTTAAAGAGTTAACTGCTATACCCTCATTTATGCTTTCGTATTCAGTAAATGCTAGTATTAGAGATAGGAATGTTAGCACTAAAAAAGGAGGCAAGGAGATAGCTGCAAATTATCTGTACACAATGCTTAGTTCTAGAAGTAAATCATATGTGCCATGTTGCTTAATTTAGGTTTAAAGTGTTACCTGCTATACATTTGGTTATGCTTTCCTATATAGGAAATGCTACTTTTAGAGATAGGAAAATCGCACAAAAACTGAAGGAAAGGAGATAGGTGCAAAATTTCTGCACAAAATGCTTATTTCTCAGAAGTAAATAATATGTACCATGCTTTTTCAGGTAGGTTTAAAAAGTTAGATGCTATAACCCCATTTCCTACAGTGTAAATGATTGTTTTACAGATAGTCATGTGAGCACAAAAACTGTAGGAAAGGAGAGAGCCACAAAATCTCTGCTCTCAATGCTTAATTCCCTAAAGTAAAGCATATGTGACATCCTCGTTTAAGTAGGTTTAAAGAGTTAGCTCCTATACCCTAGGTTATGCTTTCGTGTATAGTAAATGCTAGATTTAGAGATAGGAATGTTAGCACAAAAACTGAAGGAAAGGAGATAGGCACAAAAATCTCTGGACTCAATGCTTAGTTCCCTAAAGTAAAGCACATGTGACATCCTCTTTCAAGTAGGTTTAAACAGCTGCTATACTGTCGGTTATGCTTTCCTATATATAAATGCTGGTTTTAGAGATAGGAAGGTTAGCAAAAAAACTGAAGGAAACGAGATAGCTGCAAAATCTCTGCACAGAATGCTTAGTTCTCAGAAGTAGATCATATGTGTCATGTTGTTTCATTTTTGATTAAAGAGTTAGCTGGAATACCCTCGGATATGATTTCGTATATACCAAATGCTAGTTTAAGAGACAGGAATGTTAACACAAAAACTGAAGGAAAGGAAATAGCTGCAAAATATCTGCACACAATGGTTAGTTCTCTGAAGTAAGTCATATGTGCCATGTTGTTTCATTCAGGTTTAAACAGTTAGCTGTTATACCCCCGGTTATGCTTTCCTATAGCATAAATGATAGTTTTAGAGATAGGCATATTAGCACAAACCTGAAGGAAAGGAGATAGCTGTAAAATCTCTGGACACAATTCATAGTTCTCAGATGTAGATCATATGTGCCATATTGTTTCATTTATGTTTAAAGAGTTTGCTGTTATACACTCGGTTAAGCTTTCGTACATAGAAAATGCTAGTTTTAGGGGTAGGAGTGCAAGCAAAAAAACTGAAGGAAAGGAGATAGCTGCAAAATCTCTGCACTCAATGCTTAGTTCTCAGAAGTAAATTATATGTGCCATGTTGTTTCATTTGGCTTTAAAGGGTGAGCTTCTTTATCCCCGGTTATGCTTTCCTGTAGTGTAAATGCTAGTTTTGGGATAAGAATATTAGCACAAAACTTGAATGAAAGGAGATAGCCACAAAACCTCTGCACACAATGATTAGTTCCCTAAAGTAAAGCACATGTGACATCCTCTTTGGAGTAGGTTTAAAGAGTTAGCTGCTATACCCTCGGTTATGCTTTCCTAAATAGTAAATGCTAGTATTAGGGATAGGAATGTTAGCAAAAAACTGAAGGAAAGGAAATAGCTGCAAAATATCAGCATACAATTCTTAATTCTCTGAAGTAAATCATATATACCATGCTTTTTCAGGTAGGTTTAAAGGGTTAGCTGCCATACCTCTGATTTTGCTTTCCTGTAGTGTAAATGCTAGTTTTAGAGATAGGCATATTAGCACAAACACTGAAGGAAAGGAGATAGCCACAAAATCTCTGCACTCAATGCTTAATTCCCTAAAGTGAAGCACATGTGATATCCTCTTTCATGTAGGTTTAAAGAGTTAGCTGCTATACCCTCCGTTATGCTTTCCTATATAGGAAATGCTAGTTTTAGAGATAGTAATGTTAGCACAAAAACTGCAGGAAAGAAATAGTTGGAAATTCTCCGAACACAATGCTTAGTTCTCAGAAGTAAATCATATGTATCATGCTTTTTCAGGTTGGTTTAAAGAGTTATCTGGTATACCCCCTGTTTTGTTTTCCTATACTGTAAAGGTTAGTTATAGAGATAGTCATATTATCGCAAATCTGAAGGAAAGAAGATAGCCCCAAAATCTCTGCACTCAAGGCTTAGTCCCCTAAAGTAAAATATTAGTGACAACCTCTTTCAAGTAGGTTTAAAGAGGTAGCTGCTATAACCTCGGTTATGGTTTCATATATATTACATGCTAGTTTTAGTTATAGGAATGTTGGCACAAAAATTGAAGCAAAGGAGATAGCTGCAAAATGCCTGCACACAATGCTTAGTTCTCAGAAGTAAATCATATATACCATGCTTTTTCAGGTAGGTTTAAAGAGTTAGCTGCTATCCGCTCGGTTATTCTTTCCTACAGTGTAAATGCTTGCGTTAGAGATAGGCATATTAGTACAAAAACTGAAGGAAAGGAGATAGCCACAAATTTGCTGCACTCAATGCCTAGTTTCCTAAAGTAAAGCACATGTGACATCCTCTTTCAAGTAGGTTTAAACAGTGAGCTGCTATACCCTCTCTTATGCTTTCCTATATAGTAAATGCTGGTTTTAGAGATAGGAATGTTAGCACAAAATCTGAAGAAAAGGAGTTAGCTGCAAAATCTCTGCACACAATGATGAGTTCTCAGAAGTAAATCATATGTACTATGCTTTCTCAGGTAGGTTAAAGGAGTTAGGTGCTATACCCCCGGTTATGCTTTCAACAGTGTAAATGCTAGTTTTAGAGATAGAAGTGTTAGCACAAAAACTGAAGGAAAGCAGATTGCCACAAAATTTCTGCACTCAATGCTTAGTCTCATAAAGTAAAGCCCATGTGACATCCTCTTCAAAGTAGGTTTAAAGAGTTAGCTGCTATACCCTCTGTTATGCTTTCCTATATAGTAAATGCTAGTTTTAGAGATAGGAATGTTAGCACAAAAACTGAAGGAAAGGAGATAGCTGCAAAATCTCTGCACACAATGCGTACTTCTCAGAAGTAAATCATATGTACCATGCTTTTTCAGGTAGGTTTAAAGAGTTAGCTGCTATACCCCCGTTATGCTTTCCTTTTGTGTAAGTGCTAGCTTTAGAAATAGGCATATTAGCACAAAAACTGAAGGATTAGAGATAGCCAGAAAATCTCTGCACTCAACGCTTAGTTCCATAAAGTAAAGCGTATGTGACATCCGGTTTCAAGTAGGTTTAAATAGTTAGCTGCTATAGCCTCCGTTATGCTTTCCTATATAGTAAAAGCTAGTTTTAGAGATAGGAATGGTAGCACAAAAACTGAAGGAAAGGAGATAGCTGCAAAATCTCTGCACACAATGCTTAGTTCTCAGAAGTAAATCATATGTGCTTTGTTGATTCATTTATGTTTAAAGAGTTAGCTCCTATACCGTCGGTTATGCTTTCCTATATAGTAAAGGCTAGTTTTAGAGATAGAAATGTTAGCACAAAAACTGAAAGAAGGGAGATATCCACAAAATCTCTGCACACAATGCTTAGTTCTCAGAAGTAAACCATATGTGCCGTGTTGTTCCACTTAGGTTTACAGAGTTATCTGCTATAACCGCGGTTATTCTTTCCTATAGTGTAAATGCTCCTTTTAGAGATAGGCATATTAGCACAAAAACTGAAGGAAAGGAGATAGCCACAAAATCTCTGCACTCAATTCTTAGTTCCCTAAATAAAGTACATGTGACATCCTCTTTCATCTAGGTTGAAATAGTTTTCTGCTATACCCTCGCTTATGCTTTCCTTTATAGTAAATGCTAGTTTTAGTGGTAGGAATGTTAGCACAAAAACTGAAGGAAAGGAGATAGCTGAAAAATCTCTGCACATAATGCTTAGTTCACAGAACTAAATCATATGTGCCATGTTGTTTCATTTAGGTTTAAAGAGTTAGCTGCCATACACTCGGTTAGTCTTTCCTATATAGTAAAAGCTAGTTTTAGAGATAGGAAGGTTAGCACAAAAACTGAAGAAAGGAGATAGCTGCAAAATCTCTGCACACAATGCTTAGTTCTCAGTAGTCAATCATATGTGCCATGTTGTTTCATTTAGATTTAAAGAGTTTCCTGCTATTCCTCTGTTATGCTTTCCTATATAATAAATGCTAGTTTTAGGGATAGGAATGTTAGCACAAAACTGAAGTTAAGGAGATAGCTGCAAAATCTCTGAACACAATGCTTAGTTCTCAGAAGTAAATCATATGTGCCATGTTTTTTCATTTAGGTTTGAAGGGTTAGCTGATATTCCCTCGGTTATGCTTTCCCATATAGTAAATGCTAGTTTTAGAGATAGGAATGTTAGCACAAAAACTGAAGGAAAGGAGATAGCTGCAAAATCTCTGCACACAATGCTTAGTTCTCAGAAGTAGGTCATATATACCATGTTGTTTCATTTAGATTTAAAGAGTTAGCTGCGGGAGTGAGGGTTCAACAGTGAGCCCGTGACGCTAGTGACTATGATTGTGAGCTGATAAGTCTAAAATAAGAACAAAGCCTAGAGAAGCATTGTACCTGGAAATTTCCTCCTGTCAGCCTTCATGTTACTCAAATGTGGCAATGTGGCCTGTCTCGAAACCAATCTCAGCATGTAAATGCAATGCCTTTCCCCCAGCCTGGGACATGACACCCGGGAATGAGCCTCCCGGGCACCGAGGGACCACTCTCAACTACCAACTGATGATGCAACTGGAAAATGACCTTATACGGAAGGTTCAATGCGGATCAGGAGAATATCCCTGTCTACATAAAATAACATGACTTTAAAATGCTGTTTGACCTAATCTAAGTGGGAAATGGAAAGGAGAAATGAGTTTATATGGCTATGAGTCTCCAGAAATGAGTCCGGAGGCTGTCAGAGGGATTGCCCTTATTCACAACTGAGCAGAGTCGGAGAGACAGATAAAGCAGATACAACCCCCAGGTATTGGTTCCTTGGAGGGCTAAAGAGACCCATGGGAGTTATGGTCATGGCCGATGGGGTTAACTACCAGGTCAGATGGCCCCTCTTTGGAAATGGTGTTTATGTGTGAGGAATCTGGACTCAAATGGGATCCCTCCTCATAAGACTTTCATGATAATGTGCTGGAGGTGCAGTTAGTGTTGGGGTTTAAGATATATTTAGGGGATTTGAATCTCTGGACTGACAATGTGATAGCCAGGTCCTGAGCCTCAACAGTCTCCAACACCTACAATCTGATTCATTGGACTCACCACAGTCTCCAACAGTCTCCAACAGTCTCCAACACCTACAATCTGATTCATTGGACTCACCACAGAATGAATCTGATTCATTGGACTCACTCATCCGCTAAGATGGAGTTGAAGAAGGACAACCACCACATCATGGAGCCCAGAGTGATTACAACTGAAAGAGGGAGGATTGCATCCAGCATCCATGTGGAATCTGAGCCTCCTCTTGACATAGAGGTGCAATGGACACGAACAATCCAATGTCCACATGGAAAAGGTGGCATTGGATTGGGAAAAGTAGACATGGTGGCTGATGGGTATGGGGAAAGGCAGGAAGAGATGAGAGGTGGAGGCGTCTTTGGGACATGTTGCTACCCTGGATGGTGCCTCAGGGGCAATCACCGGACATTGTAAATCCTCACAGGGCCCGCTGGAGGGAATGCGAGAGAGTATGGGTCATGATGTGGACGATTGACCATGAGGTGCAGAGGTGGCCAAAGATGTAATTACCAATGCAATGGATGTGTCATGATGATGGGAATGAGTGTTGCTGGGGGGGGGGGGGGAAGGTGGGGTGGGGGTGGTAGGGTTGAATGTGACCTCATATATATATATATATTTTTTAAAGTAATATTATTACAAAGTTAATAAAAAAAAGAGTTAGCTGCTATACCCTCGGTTATGCTTTCCTATATAGTAAATGCTAGGTTTAGAGATAAGAATGTTAGCACAAAAACTGAAGGAATGGTGATAGCTGCAAAATCTCTGCACACAATGCTTAGTTCTCAGAGGTAAATCATATGTGCCATGTTGTTTCATTTAGGTTTAAAGAGTTAGCTGCTATACCCTCGGTTATGCTTTCGTATATGGGAAATGCTAGTTTTAAAGATATGAATATTAGCACAAAAGCTGAAGGAAAGGGGATAGCTGCAAAATCTCTGCACACAATGCTTCCTTCTCAGAAGTAAATCATACGTGCCATGGTTTTTCACGTAGGTTTAAAGAGTTACCTGCTATACCCCCTGTTATGCTTTCCTAAAGTGTAAATGCTTGTTTTAGAGATAGGAATGTTAGCACAAAAACTAAAGGAAAGGAGATCGCTATGAAATGTTTGCACTCAATGCTTAATTCACTACAGGAAAGCACATGTGACATCCTCTTTCAAGTAGGTTTATAGAGTTAGCTGCTATACCCTAGGTTATGCTTTCCTCTATATTAAATGCTAGGTGTAGAGATAGGAATGTTAGTACAAATACTGAAGGAAAGGAGATAGCTGCAAAATCTCTGCACACAATGCTTAGTTCTCAGAAGTAAATCCTATGTGCCATGTTGTTTCATTTAGTTTTAAAGAGTTAGCTGCTCTACCCTCGGTTATGCTTTCGTATATAGTAAATGCTTCTTTTAGAGATATGAATGTTAGCACAAACCTGAATGAAAGGACATAGCTGCAAAATCTCTTTACACAATTTCTTAGTTCTCAGAAATAAATCATATGTACCATGTTGTTTCATTTAGGTTTAAAGTGTTAGCTGCTATACTCCCGATTATACTTTCATATAGAGTAAATGCTTGGTTTAGAGATAGGAATGTTAGCACAAAAACTGATGGAAAGGAGTTAGCCACAAAATCTCTACAGTCAATGCTTAGTTCCCTAAAGTAAAGCACATGTGACATCCTCTTTCAAGTAGGTTTAAAGAGTTAGCTGCTACATCCTCTGCTATACTTTCCTATAGTGTATAATGCTAGGTTTAGAGATAGAAATGCTAGCACAAAAACTGAAGGAAAGGAGATAGATGCAAAATCTCTGCACACAATGCTTAGTTCTCAGATCTAAATCATATGTGCCATGTTGTTTCATTTACGTTTAAAGAGTTAGCTGCTATACCTTCGGTTATGCTTTACAATATAGTAATTGCCAGTTTTAGAGATAGGAATGATAGCACAAAAACTGAAGGAAAGAACATAGCTGCAAAATCTCTGCACACAATGCTTAGTTCTCAGAAGTAAATCATATATTCCATGCTTTTTCAGGTAGGTTTAAAGAGTGAGCTGCTATTCCCCCGGTTATGCTTTCCTATAGTGTAAATGCTAATTTTAGAGATAGGAATGTTAGCACAAAAACTGAAAGAAAGTAGATAGCCACAAAATCTGTGCACTCAGTGCTTAGTTCCCTAAAGTAAAGCACATGTGACATCCTCTTTCAAGTACGTTAAAAGAGTTAGCTGCTATACCCTCGGTTATGCTTTCCTATATAGGAAATGCTAGTTTTATTTTTTTAATTATTTATTATTTTTTTAAGTTACATTATGAAAAATATGAGGTCCCATTCAACCCCACCTCCCCCGTCCCCCACTCCCCCCACAGCAACACTCTCTCCCATCATGATGACACATCTATTGCACCTGGTAAGTTCATCTCTGAGCATCACTGCACCCCATAGTCAGTTGTCCACATCATAGCACAGACTCTCTCACGTTTCATCCAGTGGGCCCTGGGGGGATCTACAATGTCCTGTAATTGTCTGTGAAGCACTATCCAGTACAACTCCACGTCCCGAAAACGCCTGCACATCTCATCTCTTCCTCCTGTTCCCCACACCCAGCAGCCACCATGGCTACCGTTCCCACACCCATTCCACATTTTCTCTGTGGACATTGGATTGGTTGTGTCCATTGCACATCTATGTCAAGTGAGGGCTTAGATTCCACATGGGTACTAGATGCACTCCTCCTGCTTCCAGTTGTAGACACTCTAGGCTCCATGTTGTGGTGGTTGACCTTCTTCAACTCCATGTTAGCTGAGTGGAGTAAGTCCAATAAATCAAAGTGTAGGAGCTGAAGTCTGTTGAGGCTCTGGGCCTGGGTGTCATATTATCAGTACAGAGATTCAAATCCCCTACATATATCTTAAACCCTGCACCAACTACAATTCCAATAAAGTAGCATGCAAGTCTTGTGAAAAGAGATCCCCTCTGAGTCCAATTCCATCACGCAGAAACACCAGCTCCAAAGAAGGGCTATCTGTCATGGCAGTGAACCCGTTCTGCCATGACCATAGAACCCGTGGGTCTCTTTATCCCTCAAAAGAACCAATACCTGGGGTTTTATCTACTTTATCTGTCTCTTAGACTCTGTTCAGTTGTACATAGGGGTATTCCTTCTGACAACCTCCAGACTCTTTTTTAGAGACTCACAGCCTTATAATCTCATTTCTCCTTTCCATTTCCCCCTTACATTAGGTCAAACACCTTCCCGAAGTCATGTTATTATATGTAGACAGGTATATTCTGCTGTTCCACATTGAATCTTTAATTCAAGGTCATTTCCTAGTTGCTTCTTCACCTGGTATGTGGTAGTGATCCCTCGGTGCCAGGGAGGCTCATCCCCGGGTGTCGTGTTCCACGCTGGGGGGAATGCATCGCATCTACACGCTGAGTTTGGCTGTGAGAGTGGCCACATTTGAGTAACATGAAGGCTGTCAGGAGGAAATCCCCAGTCACAATGCTACTCTAGGCCTTGTTCTTATTGCAGGTGTATAAACTCAAAAGAGTAACCGTTAGTATCACGAGCCCACAGTTGGGCCCTGCTTCCTTCCTCGTTCTTGCCGTTCCACCTGGAGGATTGCCGCTGCTCTCCCAGGGCCCACAACAGTGACCCCCTGGCCAGGAGCCCAGTACACCCCCAGCTGTTGTTTTTGTTTCCACTATGAGTATATATAGACATTACCATTTACCCTGGGCATATGCGCTGTATAACTCCCTGTCAACCATATATATCCTGTCAATAACATCCCATATCAGTATTCCTCCGCTGCCATTGTTGAACCACTCTGTGATCCAAAACTTTCCGTAAAGTGAATGCCAGCATAATGTCAGCTTCAGAAGAGTCTTAGATCACCGAAATTCATGTGTACAATATACAGTATTTCCCCAGATCCACCATAAAACCTTTTCCCTTGCACAGCAATAATCTTTTAACTTATTCATATCATATTTCCTGAAACTGATGTACAGATTCCAAAACTATAGTTTTCAAACAAGGTGACATTTCTGCTTACTATGTGGTCCACATTTTAGGCTGTACAGTTTTCTAAATTTTTTTATTATCCTATGTTTTGTCTTATGGATTTCATTATTAGTCTGTCGTCCCCTATATGTTTTGGTGTAATAATAGCTGTTTTATATTCATCCTCGTGTACTCTCACATAACTCCTCAATTGCCCCCTTATTTACCTTTGTTCCATCCATTCCACATCCATTTTCCCCTCCCCTTAGGGCCCACAACTCCTGCCAATCTTATACCCTGGGAGCTGTCCTTTCTCACGAGAGATACAGTTCTCTCTATTCGACGAGGAAATGATAGTTTTAGACATAGGAATGTTAGCACAAAAACTGAAGGAAAAGAGATAGCTGCAAAATCTTTGCACACAATGCGTACTTCTCAGAAGAAATTCATATGTACCATGTTGTTTCGTTTATGTTTAAAGAGTTACCTGCTATACCCTCGGTTATACTTTTCTATATAGTAAATGCTAGTTTTAGAGATAGGAATGGTAGCACAAAAACAGAGGGAAAGCAAATACCTCCAAAATCTCTGCACACAATGCTAAGTACTCGGAAGTATATCATATGTACCATGATTTTTCATGTATGTTTAAAGATTTAGCTGCTATACTACCGGTTATGCTTTCTATAGTGTAAATGCTAGTTTTAGAGATAGGCATATTAGCCATATTGTTTCATTTAGTTTAAAGAGTTAGCTGCTATACCCTCAGTTATGATTTCCTATATAGTAAATGCTAGCCTAGAGATATGAATGTTAGCACAAAAACAGAAGGAAAGCAGATAGCTGCAAAATCTCTGCACAAAATGCTTAGTTCTAAGAAGTAAATCATATGCGCCACATAGTTTCATTTAGGTTTAAAGAGTTAACTGCTATACGTTCCGTTATGCTTTCATACACAGTAAATGCTAGTTTTAGAGATAGGAGTGTTACCACTAAAAATGAAAGAAAGGCGAGAGCTGCAAAATCTCTGCACACAATGCTTATTAATCAGAAGTAAATCATATCTAGCATGATATTTTAGGTAGGTTTAAAGAGTTAGCTGCTATACCACCGGCTATGCTTTCCTATAGTGTAAATTCAAGTTTTAGAGATAGGAATGTTAGCACAAAAAATGAAGGAAAGGAGATAGCCCCAAAATCTATGCACACAATGCTTACTTCACAGGAGTAAAACATATGTGCCATGTTGTTTCAATGAGGTTAAAAAAGTAAGCTGCTATACCGTCGGTTATGCTTTCCTATATAGGAAATGCCAGTTTTAGACATAGGAATGTAAGCACAAAAACTGAAGGAAAGGAGATAGCTGCAAAATCTCTGCAAACAATGCTTAGTCTCAGAAGTAAATCATATGTTCCATGCTTTTTCAGGTAGGTTTAAAGAGTGAGCTGCTATACCCACGGTTATGCTTTCCTATAGTGTAAAAGCTAGTTTTAGAGATAGGAATGTTAGCAGAAAAACTGAAGGAAAGCAGATAGCTGCAAAATCTCTGCACAAAATGCTTAGTTTTCAGAAGTAAATCATATACGCCATATTGTTTCATTTAGGTTTAAAGAGTTAACAGCTATACGCTCCGTTATGCTTCCGTACACAGTAAATGCTAGTTTTAGAGATAGGAATGTTAGCACCAAATCTGAAGGAAAGGAGATAGCTGCAAAATCTCTGCACACAATGCTTAGGTCTCAGAAATGAATCATATGTACCATGTTTATTCAGGAAGGTTTAAATAGTTAGCTGCTATACCACCGATTATGCTTTTTATAGTGTAAATGCTAGTTTTAGAGATAGGAATGTTAGCACAAAAACTGAAGAAAAGGGGATAGGTTTAAAATCTGTGCACTCAATGCTTAATTCCCTAAAGTAAAGCACATGTGACATCCTCTTTCAAGTAGGTTTAAAGAGTTAACTGCTATACTCTCAGTTATGCTTCCCTATATAGGAAATGCAAGTTTTAGAGATAGGAATGTTAGCACAAAAACTGAAGTAAAGGAGATAGCTGCAAAATCTCTGCACACAATACTTCGGTCTGAAAAGGAAATCATAAGTGCCATGTTGTTTCACTTAGATTAAAGAGTTAGCTCCTATACCCTCGTGTACGCTTTCTTAGATAGGAAAGGCTAGTTTCAGAGATAGAAATGTTAGCACAAAAACAGAAGGACTGCAGATAGCTGAAAATCTCTGCACACAATGCTTAGTTCTCAGAAGTAAATCATATGTGCCATGTTGTTTCAGTTAGGTTTAAAGAGTTAGCTGCTATACCTTCTGTTATGCCTTCCTATATATGAAATTCTAGTTTCAGAGATAGGAAGGTTAGCACAAAAACTGAAGGAAAGGAGATAGCAGAAATCTCCGCACGCAATGCTTAGGTCTCAGAAGGAAATCATATGTGCCATTTTGTTTAATTTAGGTTTAAAGAGTTAACTGCTTTACGCTCAGTTATGCTTCCGTACATAGTAAATGCTAGTTTTAGAGATAGGAATGTTAGTACTAAAAATGAAGGAAAAGAGTGAGCACCAAAATCTCTGCACACAATGCTTAGTTCCCAGCAGTATTTCATATGTACCATGATTTTTTATGTAGTTTTAAAGAGTTAGCTGCTCTACCACCGGTTATGCTTTCTTATAGTGTAAATGGTAGTTTTAAAGATAGGAATGTTGGCACAAAAACTAAAGGAAAGGAGTTATGTGCAAAATCTCTGCACACAATGCTTACTTCACAAGAGTAAAACATATGTGCCATGTTGTTTCATTTAGGTTTAAAGAGTTAGCTGCTAAGCACACGTTATGCTTTCCTATATAGGAAATGCTAGTTTTAGAGATAGGAATGTTAGCACAAAAACTGAAGGAAACGAGATAGCTGCAAAATCACTGCACACAATGCTTAGGTCTCAGAAGGAAATCATATGTGCCATGTTGTTTCATTTAGGTTAAAAGAGTTAGCTTCCATATCCTCGGTTATGCTTTCCTATATAGGAAATGCTTGTTTTAGAGAAAGGAATGCTACCACAAAAAATGAAGGAAAGGAGGTAGCTGCAAAATCTCTGCACACAATGCTTAGTTCTCAGAAGTAAATCATATGTACCATGATTTTCCAGGTAGGTTTAAACTATTAGCTGCTATATCCCCTATGATGCTTTCCTATAGTGTAAATGCTAGTTTTCGAGATAGGAATGTTAGCACTAAAAATCAAGGAAATGAGAGAGCTGCAAAATCTCTGCACACAATGCTTAGTTCTAATAAGTAAATCATATGTACCATGCTTTTTCAGATAGATTTAAACAGTTAGCTGCTATACCCCGGTTATGATTTCCTATAGTGTAAATGCTTGGGTTAGAGATAGGAATGTTAGTACAAAAACTGAAGGAAAGGAGATATCTGAAAAATCTGGGAACACAATGCTTAGTTCTCAGAAGTAAATCATATATGCCATGTTGTTTTATTTAGTTATAAAAAGTTAGCTGCTTTAACTTCGGTTATGCTCCCCTTTATAAGAAAAGCTAGGTTTAGAGATAGGAATGTAAGCACAAACACTGAAGGAAAGGAGATTGCTACAAAATCTCCGCACTCAATGATTAATTCCCTTAATTAAAGCACATGTGACATCCTCTTTCAAGTAGGTTTAAAAGGTTAGCTGCTATACCCTCGGGTATACTTTCCTACTGTGTAAATGCTAGTTTTAGAGATAGGAATGTTAGCACAAAAACTGTAGGAAAGGAGATAGCTGCAAAATCTCTGCACACAATGCTTAGTTCTCAAAAGTAAATCATATGTACCATGTTGTTTCATTTAGGTTTAAAGAGTTAGCTGCTATACACTCGATTATGATTTCCTATAGTGTAAATGCTAGTTTTAGAGATAGGAATGTTAAGAAAAAACTGAAGGAAAGGAGATAGCTGCAAAATCCCTGCACAAAATGTTTAGTTCTCAGAAATAAATCATAAGTGCCATGTTGTTTCATTTAGGTTTAAAGAGTTAGTTGCTATACCCTTGGTTAAGCTTTCCTATATAGGAAATGCTAGTTTTAGAGATATGAATGTCAGAACAAAAATGAAGGAAAGGAGATAGCTGCAAAATCTCTGCACATATTGCTTTGTTCTCAGTAGTAAATCATATGTGCCATGTTGTTTCATTTATCTTTAAAGAGTTAGCGGCTATACCGTCGGTTATGCTTTCCTATAAAGGAAATGCCAGTTTTACAGATTGGAATGTTAGCACAAAAACTGAATGAAAGGAGATAGCTGCAAAATCTGCACACAATGCTTAGTTGTCAGAAGTAAATCATATGTACCATGGTTTTTCAGGTAGGTTTAAAGAGTTAGCTGCTATACCCCCGGTTATGCTTTCCTATATCGTAAATGCTAGTTTTAGAGATAGGAATTTTAGCACAAAAAAAGAAGGAAAGGAGATAGCTGCAAAATTTCTGCACACAATGCTTACTTCTCAGAAGTAAAGCATATGTTCCATGGTTTTCAGGTAGGTTTAAGGAGTTAACTGCTATATCCCCGGTTATGCTTTCCTATAGTGTGAAGGCTAGTTTTAGAGATAGGAATGTTAGCACAAGAACTGAAAGAAAGGAGATAGCTGCAAAATCTCTGCGCACAATGTTTAGTTCTGAGAAGTAAATCTTATGTACCATGTTTTTTCAGATAGGTTTATAGAGTTAGCTGCTATACGCCCGTTTATGCTTTCCTTTATAGGAAATGCTAGTTTTAGAGATATGAATGTTAGCACAAAAACTGAAGGAAAGGAGATAGCTGCAAAGTCTCTGCACACAATGTTTAGTTCTCAGAAGTAAATTATATGTGACATGTTTTTTTATTTAGGTTTAAAGAGTTAGCTGCTATACCCTCGGTTATGCTTTCCTCTATAGGAAATGCTAGTTATATAAATATGAATGTTAGCACAAAAACTGAAGGAAAGGATAAAGCTGCCAAATCTCTGCACACAATCCTTAGTTCTCAGAAGTAAATCATATGTGCCATGTTGTTTCATTTAGGTTTAAAGAGTTAGCGGCTATACCCTCGGTTATGCTTTCCTATATAGGAAATACTAGTTTTACATATAGGAAGGTTAGCACAAAACTGAAGGAAAGGAGTTAGCTGCAAAATCTCTGCACACAAGGCTTAGTTCAGGAGTAAATTATATGTGCCATGTTGTGTTTCATTTAGGTTTAAAGAGTTGCCGGCTATACCTTCGGTTATGATTTCCTATAAAGGAAATCCTAGTTTTACAGATAGGAATGTTAGCAATAAACTTGAAGGAAAGAAGGGACCTGCAAAATCCAGGCACACAATGCTTAGTTCTCAGAAGTAAATCATATTTGCCATGTTGTTTCAATTATGTTTGAAGAGTTAGCCCCTATAACCTCGGTTATACTTTCCTATAAAGGAAATGCTAGTTTTACAGATAGGAATGTTAGCAGAAAAACTGAAGGAAATGAGATAGCTGCAAAATCTCTGTACACAATGCTTTCTTCTCAGAAGTAAATCATATGTACCATGCTTTTTCAGGTAGGTTTAAAGAGTTAGCTGCTATACCCCCGGTTATGCTTTCCTATATAGGAAATGCTAGTTTTTGAAATTTGAATGTTAGCACAAAAACTGAAGGAATGGAGATAACTGCAAAGTCTCTGCACACAATGTTTAGTTCTCTGAAGTAAATAATATGTGCCTTGTTGTATCATTTAGGTTTAAAGAGTTAGCTCCTATACCCTCTGTTATGCTTTCCTATATAGGAAATACTAGTTATAGAGATATGAATGTTAGCACAAAAACTGAAGGAAATGAGATAGCTGCAAATCTCTGCACACAATGCTTAGATTCAGAAGTAAATCATATGTGCCATGTTATTTCATTTAGTTTTAAGAGTTAGCGACTAAACCCACGGTTATGCATTCTTATAAAGGAAATGCTAGTTTTACAGATCGGAATGTTAGCACAAACCTGAAGCAAAGAAGATAGCTGCAAAATCTCTATACACAATGCTTAGTTTTCAGATCTAAATCATATGTTCCATGCTTTTTCAGGTAGGTTTAAAGGGTTAGCTGCTAAACCCCCGGTTATGCTTTCCTATATAGGAAATTCTATTTTTAGAAATATGAATGTTAGCACAAAAACTGAAGGAAAGGGGATAGCTGCAAAATCTCTGCAATCAATGCTTAGTTCTAATAAGTAAATCATATGTACCATGCTTTTTCAGGTAGTTATAAAGAGGTAGGTGCTATACCCCCAGTTATGCATTCCTATAGTGTAAATGCTAGTTTTAGAGATAGGAATTATAGCACAAAAACTGAAGGAAAGGTGATAGCTGCAAAATCTCTACACACAATGCTTAGTTCTCAGAAGTAAATCATATGTACAATGGTTTTTCTGGTAGGTTTAAAGAGTTAGCTGCTATACCCATGGTTATGCTTTACTATAGTGTAAATGCAAGTTTTAGAGATATGAATGTTTGCACAAAAACTGAAAGAAAAGAGGTAGCTGCAAAATCTCTGCACACAATGTTTAGTTCTCAGAAGTAAATTATATGTGCCATGTTGTTTCATTTAGGTTTAAAGAGGTAGCTGCTATACCCTCGTTTATGCTTTCCTGTTTAGGAAATGCCTGCTTTACAGATAGGAATGTTAGCACAATCCTGAAGGAAAGGAGATAGCTGCAAAATCCCTGCACACAATGCTTAGTTCTCAGAAGTATATCATATGTACCATGCTTTTTCAGGTAGGTTTAAAGAGTGAGCTGCTTTACCCTCGGTTATGCTTTCCTGTAGCGCATTTGCTAGGTTTAGAGATAGGAATGTTAGAGAAAAACTGAAGGAAAGCAGATAGCTGCAAAATATCTGCTCAAAATGTTTAGTTCTCAGAAGAAAATGATATGTTCCATGTTGTTTCATTTAGGTTTAATAAATTAGCTGCTATACCTTCGCTTATCCTTTCCTATATAGGAAATGCCAGTTTTAGAGATATGAATGTTAGCACAAAAATTGAAGGAAAAGAGATAGCTGCAAAATCTCTGCACAGAATGCTTAGTTCTCAGAAGTAAATCATATATTCCATGCTTTTTCAGGTAGGTTTAAAGAGTTAGCTGCTATACACTCTGTTATGCTTTCCTATAGTGTAAAAGCTAGTTTTAGAGATAGGATTGTTAGCACAAAAACTGAAGGAAAGGAGATAGGTGGAAAATCTCTGCACACAATGTTTAGTTCTCAGAAGTAAATCATCTGTGCAATGTTGTTTCTTTTATGTTTAAACAGTTAGCTGCTCTACTCTAGGTTATGCTTTCCTATATAGGAAATGCTAGTTTTACGGATAGGAATGTTCGCACAAAAACTGAAGAAAGGAGATAGCTTCAAAATCTCTGCACTCAATGTTTAATTCCCGAAAGTAAAGCCCATGTGACATTCTATATCAAGTAGGTTTAAAGAGTTAGGTTTTATACCCTCGGTTATGCTTTCCTATATAGTAAATGCTAGGTTAAGAAATAGGAATGTTAGCAAAAAAACTGAAGGAAAGGTTAGAGCTGCAAAATCTCTGCATACAATGCTTAGTTCTCAGAATTATATCATATGTGCCTTGTTGTTTCATTTAGGTTTAATGAGTTAACTGCTATACCCTCAGTTATGCTTTCTTATATAGTAAATGCTAGATTTAGAGATAGGAATGTTAGCACTAAAAATTAAGGAAAGGAGATAGCTGCAAAATATCTGCACACATTGCTTAGTTCGAAGAAGTAAATCATATGTACCATGTTTTTTCAGGTACGTTTAAAGACATAGCTGCTATACGCCCGGTTATGCTTTCCTATATAGGAAATGCTAGGTTTAGAGATAGGAATGTTAGCACAAAAACTGAAGGAGAAGAAATTGCTGGAAAATCTCTGCACACAATGCTTATTTCTCATAAGTAAATGAAATGTACCATGCTTTTTCAGTAGGTTTAATGAGTTAGCTGCTATACCCCATGTTATGCTTTCCTATAGTGTAAATGCTAGTTTTAGAGATAGGAATATTAGCACAAAAACTGAAGGAAAGGAGATAGCTACAAAATCTCTGCACTCAATGCTTAATTCCCAAAAGTAAAGCACATGTCACATCCTCTTTCAAGTATGTTTAAAGTGTTAGCTGCTATACTCCCGTTTATGCTTTCCTATAGTGTAAATGCTAGTTTTAGAGACAGGAAAGTTAGCAGAAAAACTGAAGGAAAGGAGATACTTCAAAATCTCTGCACACAATGCTTAGTTCTCAGAAGTAAATCATATGTAATATGCTTTTTCACGTAGGTTTCAAGAGTTAGCTGCTATACCCCCGGTTAGGCTTTCCTATAGTGTAAATGCGAGGGTTAGAGATAAGAATGTTAGCACAAAATCTGAAGGAAAGGAGGTACATGCAAAATCTCACCACAGAATGCTTCGTTCTCAGAAATAAATCAAATGTGCCATGTTGATTCATTTACGTTTAAAGAGTTAGCTGCTATACCCTCGATTATGCTTTCCTATACAGGAAATGCTAGTTTTAGAGATAGGAATGTTAGCACAAAAATTGAAGGAAAGGAGATTTCTGCAAATTCTCTGCACACAATGCTTAGTTCTCAGAAGTAAATGATAAGTACCATGACTTTTCAATTAGGTTTAAAGAGTAAAATGCTATAACCCCGGTTATGCTTTCCTATTGTGTAAATGCTAGTTTTACAGATAGGAATGTTAGCACAAAAAGTGATGGAAAGGAGATAGCTGCAAAATCTCTCCACACAATACTTAATTCTCAGGAGTAAATCATATGTGCCATGTTTTTTCATTTAGGTTTAAAGAGTTATCTGCTATACCCTCGGTTATGCTTTCCTATATAGGAAATGCTTGTTTTAGAGATAGGAAGGTTAGCACAAAAACTGAAGGAAAGGAGATATCTGGAAAAGCACTACACACAACGCTTAATTCTCAGAAGTAAATCATATGTACCATGCTTTTTCAGGTAGGTTTAAAGAGTTACCTGCTATACGCCCGGTTATGCTTTCCTATTGTGTAAATGCTAGTTTTAGAGATAGGAAGGCTAGCACAAAAACTGAAGGAAAGGAGATAGCCACAAAATCTCTGCACTCTATCCTTTATTCCCTTATGTAAAGCACATGTGAAATCCTCTTTCATGTAGGATTAAAGAGTTAGCTTCTATAACCTCGATTATGCTTTCCCATACAGTAAATGCTAAGTTTGTAGATAGTAATGTTGGCACAAAAAATGAAGGAAGGCAGATAGCTGCAAAATCTCTGCACACAATGCTTAGTTCTCAGAAGGAAATCATATGTACCATGCTTTTTCATTTAGGTTTAAAGAGTTAGCTGCTATACCCTCGGTTATGTTCTCCTATATAGTAAATGTATGTTTTACAGGTACTAATGTTAGCACAAAAAAGGAAGGAAAGCAGATAGCTGCAAAATCTCTGCGCACAATGCTTTCTTCTCAGAAGGAAATCATATGTACCATGCTTTTTCAGGAAGGTTTAAAGAGTTAGCTGCTATAACCTCGGTTATTCTTTCCTATAGTGTAAATGCTAGTTTTTGAGATAGGAATGTTAGCACAAAAACTGATGGAAAGGAGATAGCTGCAAAAGATCTGCACTCAGTGCTTAGTTCCCTAAAGTAAAGCACATGTGACATCCTTTTTCAAGTACGTTTAAAGCGTTAGCTGCTATACCCTTGGGTATGCTTTCCTTTATAGTACATGCTAGTTTTAGAGATAGGAATGTAAGCACAAAAACTGAACAAAGGAGATAGCTGCAAAATCTCTGCACACAATACTTAGTTCTCAGAAGTAGATAATATTTGCCATGTTGTTTCATTTAGGTTCAAAGATTTAGCGGTTATACCCTCGGTTATGCGTTCGTATATAGTAAATGCTAGTTTTACAGATAGGAATGTTAGCACAACAACTGAAGGAAAGAAGATAGCTGTAAAATTTCTGCACACAATGCTTACTTCTCACAATTAAATGATATGTACCATGCTTTTTCAGGTAGGCTTAAAGAGTTAGCTGCTATAACCCCGGTTATGATTTCCTATAGTGTAAATGCTACTTTTAGAGATAGGAATGTTAACACAAAAACTGAAGGAAAAGAAATAGCGGCAAAAACTCTGCACACAATGTTTAGTTCTCAGAAGTAAATCATATGTGCACTGATGTTTCATTTAGGTTTAAAGAGTTAGAGGCTATACCCTCGTTTATGTTTTCTTATATAGGAAGTGCTTGTTTTACAGAGAGGAATGTTAGCACAAAAACTGAAGGAAAGAAGATAGCTGCAAAATCTCTGCACACAATGCTTAGTTCTCAGAAGAAATTCATATGTACCATGCTATTTCAGGTAGGTTTCAAGTGTTAGCTGTTATACCCCCGGTTATGCTTTCCCATAGTGTAAATGCTTGTTTTAGAATTTGGAATGTTCGCACGAAAACTGAAGGAAAGGAGATAGCTTCAAAATCTCGGCACACAATGCTTAGTTCTCTGAAGTAAATCATATGTACCATGGTTTGTATGGTAGGATTAAAGAGTTAGCTGCTCTACCCCCGGTTATGCTTTCCTAAGTATAAATGCTAGTTTTAGAGATAGGAATGTTAGCACAGAAACTGAAGGAAAGTAGGCAGGTGCAAAATCTCTGCACACAATGCTTAGTTCTAAGCAGTAAATCATATGTGCCATGTTGTTTCATTTAGGTTTAAAGAGTTAGCTCTTATACCCTCAGTTATGCTTTCGCACATAGCAAATGCTAGTTTTAGAGATAGAAATGCTACAACAAAAACTGAAGGAAATGAGAGAGCTGCAAAATCTCTGCACACAATGCTGAGTTCTCCGAAGTAAATCATATGTACCATGCTTTTTTAGGTAGGTTTAAAGAGTTAGCTGCTATACCCCCGGTTATGCTTTCCTATAGTGTAAATGCTAGTTTTAGAGATAGGAATGTTAGCACAAAAACTGAAGGAAAGGAGATAGCTGCAAAATCTCTGCACACAATGCTTAGTTCTCAGAAGAAAATCATTAGTTCCATGCTTTTTCAGGTAGCTTTAAAGAGTGAGCTGCTATACCCCCGGTTATGCTTTCCTATTGTGTAAATGCTAGTTTAAGAGAAAGGAATGTTAGCACAAAAACTGAAGGAAAGGAGATAGCCACAAAATCTCTGCACTCAATGCTTAGTTCCCTAAAGGAAAGCACATGTGTCATCCTCTTTCAAGTTGGTTTAAAGAGTTAGCTGCTATACCCTCGGTTATGCTTTCCTATATAGGAATTGCTAGTTTCAGAGATAGGAATGTTAGCACAAAAACTGAAGGAAAGGAGATAGCTGCAAAATCTCTGCACACCATGCTTAGATATCAGAAGTAAATCATATGTAGCATGATTTTTAGGTAGGTTTAAAGAGTTAGCTGCTATAGCCCCGGTTATGCTTTCCTATAGTGTAAATGCTCGTTTAGGGAGAGGAATGTTAGCACAAAAACTGAAGGAAAGGAGATAGCTGCAAATTCTGCACACAATGCTTAGTTTTCAGAAGTAAATCATATGTGCCATGCTGTTTCATTTAGGTTGAAAGAGTTAACTGCTATACCCTCAGTATTGCTTTTGTTTATAGTAAAAGCTGGTTTTAGAGATACGAATGTTAGCACCAAATCTGAAGGAAAGGTGATAGCTGCAAAATCTCTGCACACAATGCTTAGGTCTCAGAAGTGAATCATATGTACCATGCTTTTTCAGGTAGGTTTAAAGAGTTAGCTGCTATACCACCGGTTATGCATTCTTATAGTGTAAATGCTAGTTTTAAAGATAGGAATGTTAGCGCAGAAACTGAAGGAAAGGAGATACGTTCAAAATCTGTGCACTCAATGCTTAATTCCCTAAAGTAAAGCACGTGTGACATCCTCCTTCAAGTAGGTTTAAAGAGTTAACTGCTATACCCTCTGTTATGCTTCCCTATATAGGAAATGCTAGTTTTAGAGATAGGAATGTGAGCACAAAAACTGAAGTAAAGGAGATAGCTGCAAAATCTCTGCACACAATGCTTAGGTGTGAAAAGGAAATCATAAGTGCCATGTTGTTTCACTTAGTTTAAAGAGTTAGCTCCTATACACTCGGGTATGTTTTCCTAGATAGGAAATGCTAGTTTCAGAGATAGGAATGTTAGCAGAAAAACTGAAGGACTGCAGATAGCTGAAAATCTCTGCACACAATGCTTAGTTCTCAGAAGTAAATCATATGTGCCATGTTGTTTCAGTTAGGTTTAAAGAGTTAGCTGCTATACCTTCCGTTATGCCTTCCTATACATGAAATGCTAGTTTCAGAGGTAGGAAGGCTACCACAAATACTGAAGGAAAAGAAATAGCTGAATATCTCTGCACACAATGCTTAGGTCTCAGAAGGAAATCATATGTGCCATGTTGTTTAATTTAGGTTTAAAGAGTTAACTGCTTTACGCTGAGTTATGCTTTCGTACATAGTAAATGCTAGTTTTAGAGATAGGAATTTTAGTACTAAAAATGAAGGAAAGGAGTGAGCGGCAAAATCTCTGCACACAATGCTTAGTTCTCAGCAGTATTTCATATGTACCATGCTTTTTTAGGTAGTTTTAAAGAGTTAGCTGCTATACCCCCGGTTATGCTTTCCTATAGTGTAAATGCTAGTTTTAAAGATAGGAATGTTAGCACAAAAACTGAAGGAAAGGAGTTAGGTGCAAAATCTCTGTACACAATGCTTACTTCACAGGAGTAAAACATATGTGTCATGTTGTTTCATTTAGGTTTAAAGAGTTAGCTGCTATACACACGTTATGCTTTCCTATATAGGAAATGCTAGTTTAAGAGATAGGAATGTTAGCACAAAAAATGAAGGAAACGAGATAGCTGCAAAATCACTGCACAAAATGCTTAGGTCTCTGAAGGAAATCATATGTGCCATGTTGTTTCATTTAAGTTTAAAGAGTTAGCTTCGATATCCTCGGTTATGCTTTCCTATACAGGAAATGCTTGTTATAGAGAAAGGAATGCTAGCACAAAAAATGAAGGAAAGGAGATAGCTGCAAAATCTCTGCACACAATGCTTAGTTCTCAGAAGTAAATCATATGTACCATGATTTTCAGGAAGGTTTAAAGAATTATCTGCTATCCCCCCGGTTATGCTTTCCTTTAGTGTAAATGCTAGGTTTAGAGATAGGAATGTTTGCACAAAAACGGAAGGAATGGAGATAGCTGCAAAATCTCTGCCCACAATGATTAGCTTTCCGAAGTAAATCATATGTGTCATGTTGTTTCATTTAGGTTTAAAAGTTACCTGCTATACCTTTGGTTATGCTTACCTATATAGGAAAAGACAGTTTTAGAGATAGGAATGTTAGCACAAAAACTGAAGGAAAGGATATAGCTGCAAAATCTCTGCACACAATGCTTAGTACTCAGATGTAAATCCTATGTACCATGCTTTTTCAGGTAGGTTTAAAGAGTTAGCTGCTATACCCCCGGTTATGCTTTCCTATAGTGTAAATGCTTGGTTTAGAGATAGGAATGTTAACACAAAAACTGAAGTAAAGAAGAAAGCTGAAAAATCGGCGCACACAATGCTTAGTTCTCAGAAGTAAATCATATTTGCCATGTTATTTCATTTAGCTTTAAAAAGTTAGCTGCTATTCCTTCGGTTATTCTTTCCTATTTAGGAAATATCAGTTTTAGAGATAGGAATGTTAGCACAAATCTGAAGGAAAGGAGATAGCTGCAAAATCTCTGCACACAATGCTTAGTTCTCAGAAGTATATCATATGTACCATGCTTTTTCAGGTAGGTTTAAAGAGTGAGCTGCTTTACCCTCGGTTATGCTTTCCTGTAGTGCAAATGCTAGGTTTAGAGATAGGAATGTTAGAGAAAAACTGAAGGAAAGCAGATAGCTGCAAAATATCTGCTCAAAATGTTTAGTTCTCAGAAGAAAATGATATGTTCCATGTTGTTTCATTTAGGTTTAATAAATTAGCTGCTATACCTTCGCTTATCCTTTCCTATATAGGAAATGCCAGTTTTAGAGATATGAATGTTAGCACAAAAATTGAAGGAAAAGAGATAGCTGCAAAATCTCTGCACAGAATGCTTAGTTCTCAGAAGTAAATCATATATTCCATGCTTTTTCAGGTAGGTTTAAAGAGTTAGCTGCTATACACTCTGTTATGCTTTCCTATAGTGTAAAAGCTAGTTTTAGAGATAGGATTGTTAGCACAAAAACTGAAGGAAAGGAGATAGGTGGAAAATCTCTGCACACAATGTTTAGTTCTCAGAAGTAAATCATCTGTGCAATGTTGTTTCTTTTATGTTTAAACAGTTAGCTGCTCTACTCTAGGTTATGCTTTCCTATATAGGAAATGCTAGTTTTACGGATAGGAATGTTCGCACAAAAACTGAAGAAAGGAGATAGCTTCAAAATCTCTGCACTCAATGTTTAATTCCCGAAAGTAAAGCCCATGTGACATTCTATATCAAGTAGGTTTAAAGAGTTAGGTTTTATACCCTCGGTTATGCTTTCCTATATAGTAAATGCTAGGTTAAGAAATAGGAATGTTAGCAAAAAAACTGAAGGAAAGGTTAGAGCTGCAAAATCTCTGCATACAATGCTTAGTTCTCAGAATTATATCATATGTGCCTTGTTGTTTCATTTAGGTTTAATGAGTTAACTGCTATACCCTCAGTTATGCTTTCTTATATAGTAAATGCTAGATTTAGAGATAGGAATGTTAGCACTAAAAATTAAGGAAAGGAGATAGCTGCAAAATATCTGCACACATTGCTTAGTTCGAAGAAGTAAATCATATGTACCATGTTTTTTCAGGTACGTTTAAAGACATAGCTGCTATACGCCCGGTTATGCTTTCCTATATAGGAAATGCTAGGTTTAGAGATAGGAATGTTAGCACAAAAACTGAAGGAGAAGAAATTGCTGGAAAATCTCTGCACACAATGCTTATTTCTCATAAGTAAATGAAATGTACCATGCTTTTTCAGTAGGTTTAATGAGTTAGCTGCTATACCCCATGTTATGCTTTCCTATAGTGTAAATGCTAGTTTTAGAGATAGGAATATTAGCACAAAAACTGAAGGAAAGGAGATAGCTACAAAATCTCTGCACTCAATGCTTAATTCCCAAAAGTAAAGCACATGTCACATCCTCTTTCAAGTATGTTTAAAGTGTTAGCTGCTATACTCCCGTTTATGCTTTCCTATAGTGTAAATGCTAGTTTTAGAGACAGGAAAGTTAGCAGAAAAACTGAAGGAAAGGAGATACTTCAAAATCTCTGCACACAATGCTTAGTTCTCAGAAGTAAATCATATGTAATATGCTTTTTCACGTAGGTTTCAAGAGTTAGCTGCTATACCCCCGGTTAGGCTTTCCTATAGTGTAAATGCGAGGGTTAGAGATAAGAATGTTAGCACAAAATCTGAAGGAAAGGAGGTACATGCAAAATCTCACCACAGAATGCTTCGTTCTCAGAAATAAATCAAATGTGCCATGTTGATTCATTTACGTTTAAAGAGTTAGCTGCTATACCCTCGATTATGCTTTCCTATACAGGAAATGCTAGTTTTAGAGATAGGAATGTTAGCACAAAAATTGAAGGAAAGGAGATTTCTGCAAATTCTCTGCACACAATGCTTAGTTCTCAGAAGTAAATGATAAGTACCATGACTTTTCAATTAGGTTTAAGGAGTAAAATGCTATAACCCCGGTTATGCTTTCCTATTGTGTAAATGCTAGTTTTACAGATAGGAATGTTAGCACAAAAAGTGATGGAAAGGAGATAGCTGCAAAATCTCTCCACACAATGCTTAATTCTCAGGAGTAAATCATATGTGCCATGTTTTTTCATTTAGGTTTAAAGAGTTATCTGCTATACCCTCGGTTATGCTTTCCTATATAGGAAATGCTTGTTTTAGAGATAGGAAGGTTAGCACAAAAACTGAAGGAAAGGAGATATCTGGAAAAGCACTACACACAACGCTTAATTCTCAGAAGTAAGTCATATGTACCATGCTTTTTCAGGTAAGTTTAAAGAGTTACCTGCTATACGCCCGGTGTGGGAGGAAGGGCGCCCGGTTTGCCACAGTACAAACGGTGCGGCAAGAAGTGATACCGCCTCTGCCCACTGGGCCTAGATAAAGTGACCACGCCTGACGAGGCCTTTGCTGCTAACGGCTGGCCGGCACTGCCCTCCCCCTTTTTATCTCCCGCCTAGCCCAACATCCGGCCAGCTCTCACTCCCCCTTTCCCCTCTCCTATTCCAAACCTCTCCGCCAGCCCTCTGCCTAGCAACCGCTTACAATCACCTATCAGGAAGCAGTACCCGCCCACACCTATCAAATCCCTCCACGCAGTCCCTAACCCTATAAAGCTGTGTCGCCTTCCGCAATAAACCGGACTTGCGTACCAGACCTGGTCTCCGCGGCATTCTTTCTCCCCTCGCCGCGCGTCCTCCACACCTGAGAGCCCCTCTGAGGCTGTCTGCCGCAGCCTCAGATGCCTTTGCAGCCAGCTGACCCCTCCAAACCCCCCCGTCAGCGTCGGGGTGCAAGCCGCCCCAGCCGCAACTGGCGCCCAACGTGGTGGCAGTTCAAGTCCGGTCCGACGTGACCACTGCCTCACCCCCGTGGGACCTCGCTCCCACCCCTTCGCCATGCTCTCAAGGTAAGGACCCCCGTTATCAGCCCCCGGCAGAAAAATGGGCGGGCGTCTATCTTCCCGCCAAGCGCCGCAAGTCAGAGCGCTTGCTGGCCTACTAGCCTGCCACCAATGCAAAGTTTCGGGCAGGCAACTCCAGGCTTACTGGGATCTACTGGTCCCCTTCAACCCCTGGCTTTCACTGCCAATCTCTCGGACCCTGATACCTACCTGAAATTAGCCCCGCCTATCAACAAGGCCAGCCACAAGCCCGAAAATCCACACAAGCTTATAAGGCAATCAACTTTGTTCCAGCAAACACCCACCCCCTTTCACAACTCTTTGAGCTCCCTACTATCTACATGACAATGTATCTCTGGGCTAGTGAAGGCTGATATAATTAATCCACTGGTATGAGAGAAAAACATGGCAACATTGGTGTTCTGTTTTATTTCCATGCTAATTCTAATTGGACTTCTTTAACCAAGATATTAAAATTAGTACAAAAATTTTATCAAGGTTTAAAAAGGAATTTTCAGTTTTAAATCAATAGTTTACTCTTGAACTTCAAGTCTCAGTATAGTCTTACAGTAATTATCCAAAAATGTGTGCTAATGGTCTGCCTAACTGCTTCTCAAGTTATTTTAGCTGATTGCTGATAACTGATAGGAATGTTTCCGAGCACAGGCTTTCGTGTTGCAGGCAGCATGGATTCCAGAGGAAATCTTGAAAGGTACAATCTAAAATGTGCTATATAACAGAGGATTTAAAAGCAGCTATACTAAGAAACTAAAAATTATGAATTAATTGTAAACTGTATGTTTCTGTTACTGTGTTGTGATTGTTCTGTGTTTGTCTGTTCGTTCAATGTCAGTGTATATTTTGATACCTCCGGATGGTAAATATAAATTAATAAAAATTTATAAAAGAGCTCTATACAAATGGCCAATATTGCATGCTACTAAGTATTTAAAGAAAAGTTCATTATTTCAACAAGCTTGTTTAATGTTCACAGTATTGTTATAAGAGGTTTGCTTGATAACTTTGATGTAGGCTATATGGAATGTGTTTTTATTATTAAGGAAACAGAAAATAATTTTGTCCTGAAATAAAATAATTGACTATTGGAAAAAGTAGAGTATAGGACGAAACCTGAGTGAATGCTAAAACTGCAGAAGATTAATGGACAAAGAATTTTTACAGTTAAAGTTAAATAAAATTTAATGGGTCTATCTATAAAATTTTACAGGCTTTGGTGTCGGGTAGTATGCTGATGCAAAGTTGAAAATTTTTGTTCTTTCTCAAGGCCTCTCACCATTAATCTGTTTTGATAAAAGTTCTTATCCTCAGTCAGTATACAAAGAAAGTCTATCTAATGTTTCTTGTGCTTATTGTTTCCTTTCCTCGGTGTTCCAAGAAAGAAAGTTTTATCTCTTAAAGGAACATAACGTTCAAAACTGCTTTCTCAAGACCTAATCCTGAACAGTGGCCTTTTGTTCCAAACTAATTATAAGAGATTTGTTCTTTTACCTTGAAAGAAAAATTAAAGTAATAATTAAGTTCATTTAATATGTTATAAGCTAAATAAAGGTGTTTTACAGTGTTATAAAATTAACAACTTTTTCTTCCCTTAAACCCTCTATTAATTAAAGTCGTATGGATAAAAGGTTTCTATGAATGTTTAAAAGTGTATAAAGTTACCAATATTTCAGCATAATATTAAAGAAAAGTACAATATGGTTAATTATAGTTTTAATTATTATAAAAGAGTATAAGTCACAAAAACAACCCCTTACCATAGATTAAAGTAACAACACTAGTATGCAGCAATCCCAAATACTGCTAGTTTGTTGCAAAAAGTTAAAGTCCAGTTACATGGCTATCACTTTGTTTTAAAACTTCCTAAGACTTTCTTTAATGTCTTCTTGGACAAATCAAGCCAACTGCATTCCTTTATCTGTAAAGAACCCAACAATAAACTTTTGCAGTGCTTTTCAAGGCTATGTGCATAGCCCAACCATCTTGTACAGTATTTACTGATAGTAATAGTAATGAAAATGCAGCATAAAAAAAAAAAACAGCATGTGTTACTTTCCAAAAAGAACAGGTTTAGCAAACTCCCTTATTCATCTGCTCAGTGCACAGAGCTTTGAGCCATCATTAAAGTTTTACAAATGTTTTAAGAGTCCTTGAATATTGTCTCTGATTCTGAATATGTATGCCTTACTGATAAGCACACCACTGCCCTTTTCTCCGAAAACCCCTGTGCTCAAATTCTTCTAGAAATCTTCCACGGGACCTTTAACTGCCATTACCCCCCCACACACAAGTTGCTCCAGGGCCTCACAAGGCTCCCCCTCTCCCCACTATACCACCCTTTCCCTGGCTCCAAGCCTCTCTCCAACTCCACTACTGTCTTCATGGACGCCTCTAAGACCAAGTTTACTTATATTGCCTACTCTCCCAGCCGTGACTTGCCAACCGTTTACTGCCAAACCTATCCCGGATCCGTTCAGATGGGCGAGCTACTAGCCATCCTCACTGCCTTCCAACACCACGGCAATGAGCCTGTCAACATCTTCACTGATAGTCAGTACGCCCTGCAAGTTTGTTCAGTTATTGCCCATGCTGTTTTCTTTCCACGTGACACGCCCATTGATCAAGCACTCCATGCCTTGCAGCGAGAGCTCAAGCTCTGCACACAGCCACAGTACATTTCTCATATTCGCAGCCATTCAGGGCTGCCCGGGCCTCTAGCCATGGGTAATTCTGCCGACCAAACCGTCTCCACCCATACAATAGCCACTGTCAGAGACTTGGTCAATCAAGCCAAACTTCTCCATTCTAAGTTCCACTTTTCAGCAGCCTCACTTCAACGTCTTTTGCCGGGCCTCCCCAAGGAAACGTGCAAGCATTTGGTGCGCGCCTGTAAAACATGCGCCCCCTTCTTGCCGCTTGGACCATTGCAGCCACAAGGGGTCAACCCCCGCGGCCTCAAGCCAAACTCCCGATGGCAAATAGACGTCACCCATGTGCCATCATTTGGGCGCCTCAAGTATGTCCATGTCACAGTCGACACCTTTTCTCACCTTTGCTATGCTGTCCCCTTACCGGGAGAAACAGCCAAGCATTGCATTAAAGCATTGCGGCAAGCCATCTTACTCATGGGGGTTCCTTGGGATGTTAAAACCAATAATAGGCCTAGGTATCGCAGCTCCTCATTCGCGGCATTTCTCCAGCTCTACAACATTACTCACCACTTCGGCATTCCATACAACCCCCAGGGGCAGGCTATAGTAGAATGCATCCACCGCCAGCTCAAAGTGCAAATTCAATAAGAGAAGGATCTACGCCCACATAGTCAACCAGGCGACATTATCACTGCCTGCCTCATTCACATAAACCTCCTCTCCTTTGATAAAAATGGTCTTTCCCCCCTCCATAAGCATTGGGGCCCCTCCTACGCACCAACAGTTGCCCCGATGGTGTTTTGGAAGGACCCAGAAACAAACAATTGGCAGGGACCCAGTCCCCTTCTCACCCAAGGCAGAGGGTTTGCTTGTGTCTTTCCAGAAAATGCCTCCCAGCCGCTCTGGATCCCCGGGAAAAACGTCAAACCCGCCACCGGCCAGCAGCAGGTTCCAACGACGGATGATGAGAGCACTCGCCCATTGGATGGAGAGGCTAAATATGGCCGCAGATCTAGCTCATGACACCCTCCTCCTTGGACAGCTAGTACAGCTTGCTGTCCGCGCCTTAGCTTCAAACAGAAAACCTAAAAATCTACACTCTCTTCTGCTTTTCATGTTAGCTCTGCTCCCCTCCACTACGGACCAGGCTAGTATAAGCCATCGGCCCTTTAACTGGACACTCTCTCTTTGGCAGCAGGAAAAGCTCCTCGCTAATAACATTACTGCGGGTGCTCCCTCCTTCACAGTGCACATATGTAATCTTGCCAACCTTCCTGTCATCAGTTCCCTCGTAGACGTTACACACAAGACTCACCGGTGTTGATACAGCTCACTTACAGGCCTTGACGGCCCCTATAATCATGAAGTCTCAGGCTTCTATATTTGTCCTTCCACGGCCAGAGGCTGCTATGACCCAGTGCACTATTACTGCCCCTCCTGGGGGTGCAAACCATGGCCCACGGATGGTTGGGAGCTCCCAATAGGGACCCCTACCTCTCCCTTTCTTTTAAGGATAAAAGTCACAGGAGCAGCATTAAGCCCTACTGGAGCAGCATTACGTTCACTGTCAAAAACCCTGAAAATGCAGGCTGGCTACAGGGCCGCACCTGGGGAGCCCGACTTTACATGAGCAACTATGATTACGGTGCCTTTTTCATTATAAAGAAAAATTCAATCCGCACACAATCCGCCGCCGTGAGCCCAAATCAAGTTCTCAATCCTCCCCACACACGGCCTCCCCCTCCTTCCTCTGTTTCTCCTTCTCCTCCCGCTACCGCCTTAAATCCTTCCATCACTAGGTATCCTCCCCACCGCCAAACCCTGCCACCCCCCAACCCTCTTGTAGCCCTCCTCAACGCATCATTTATCTCCTTAAACTTATCCCAGCCCAACCTTACACAACGTTGCTGGCTCTGCTTCTCCGCCGCGGCTCCCTTCTATGAAGCCATAGCTACCAACAGCGCCTATCGCGCCTCCCCAGACTCCACTGGTACCTCTTGCAATTGGAAACAAACAAAAAGAGGACTCACCCTCCGATCAGTTTCCCAGACTGGACTCTGTATAATAAGAATCGGCGGCAAGGTTCTCCCCTCCATGCAGTCCCTCTGCAGCCTAACTCACACCCCTAATGCAGCCGCCAAGTTCCTAATTCCCCCTAATAACACCAAATGGCTATGTTCTTCTTCCGGCCTCACTCCATGTCTCAATGTTCAAACCCTTAACTCCACCAGCGACACCTGTGTGCTCATACTCATTGCCCCCCACATTCTCTTTTATACTGATAACCAATTCTTTGACTCCTGGCAGCACTTCAGCTCCCCGCAGCACGAGCAGAAACAGGAAGTCTTCACCGCCATCACAATTGCCACCCTTCTAGGTCTTGCCAGCGCAGCCACTGGAGCTGCAGCTCTCAGCCTCCAAGATAATTCCTTTTCAACCCTTAGGCAAGCTGTCGATGCAGACATCGCCCGCCTTGAGACTTCCATGGCCCACCTTGAAACATCTCTCAACTCCCTGTCCGAGGTCGTTCTCCAAAACCACAGGGGCCTAGACCTCCTCCTCCTAAAAGAGTGGGGCTCTGCGCAGCGTTAGGAGAAAAATGCTGCTTCTATGCTAACCACTCTGGCCTCATTCGAGATAACCTTGCACAAGTTAGGGAGGGCCTCCGCAAGAGAAAGCAGGAACGTGAAGCCGGATGGTCTTTCTCTTGGGGGCTGCCCAATGAAATCCTTTCTTACTTTCTCCCCTTTCTAGGCCTGCTCCTCACCCTTGTCCTCCTATTAGCCCTAGGACTCTGGATCATCAGGCGAATTGTCCGGCTTGTCAAAAATCAAGTTAACTCTGTCCTTAGTAAGCCCATCCAGGTCCGGTACCAGCGAATCCACACCACCGACGAAGACGCACCAAGAGTCGCCATTAATTGCCGTCCTCCCCAAATGGCCAGCCGCCTCTCAACGCACCCAAGCCCCAGCTCCCCTGCCCCTACCCCTTCTCACCGCCCATCCTAACCCCTTACCCTTACCCTTTCCCCTCCCCCGCCCTGTTTATCTAAGGCCGCCAACATTCCATCGAGGCGCTGGACTGGTTAGCCAATGACGGGCAACGGGATCGGCCCGCCAGTCAACCTAAGGCAGGGACACGGCCTTTTGCTGCCGCGCTTCCCCATGACGGGTAAGACTGGCCACCTGTGTGGCATGGGCATTGCCCGGCTGGGCGCAATCCCGACCTAAGACAGGCACAGTCCCCCTCCCTCCTCAAATCAAGCTTTTCGGAGGAGCTTAATAAAAACAAAGGGGGAAATGTGGGAGGAAGGGCGCCCAGCTTGCCACAGTAGCAAACGGTGCGGCAAGAAGTGATACCGCCTCTGCCCACTGGGCCTAGATAAAGTGACCACGCCTGACGAGGCCTTTGCTGCTAACGGCTGGCCGGCACTGCCCTCCCCCTTTCTATCTCCCGCCTAGCCCAACATCCGGCCAGCTCTCACTCCCCCTTTCCCCTCTCCTATTCCAAACCTCTCCGCCAGCCCTCTGCCTAGCAACCGCTTACAATCACCTATCAGGAAGCAGTACCCGCCCACACCTATCAAATCCCTCCACGCAGTCCCTAACCCTATAAAGCTGTGTCCCCTTCCGCAATAAACCGGACTTGCGTACCAGACCTGGTCTCCGCGCATTCTTTCTCCCCTCGCCGCGCGTCCTCCATGCCTGAGAGCCCCTCTGAGGCTGTCTGCCGCAGCCTCAGACGCCTTTGCAGCCAGCTGACCCCTCCAAAACCCCCGTCAGCGTCAGGGTGCAAGCCGCCCCAGCCGCAGCCCGGTTATGCTTTCCTATTGTGTAAATGCTAGTTTTAGAGATAGGAAGGCTAGCACAAAAACTGAAGGAAAGGAGATAGCCACAAAATCTCTGCACTCTATCCTTTATTCCCTTATGTAAAGCACATGTGAAATCCTCTTTCATGTAGGATTAAAGAGTTAGCTGCTATAACCTCGATTATGCTTTCCCATACAGTAAATGCTAAGTTTGTAGATAGTAATGTTGGCACAAAAAATGAAGGAAGGCAGATAGCTGCAAAATCTCTGCACACAATGCTTAGTTCTCAGAAGGAAATCATATGTACCATGCTTTTTCATTTAGGTTTAAAGAGTTAGCTGCTATACCCTCGGTTATGTTCTCCTATATAGTAAATGTATGTTTTACAGGTACTAATGTTAGCACAAAAAAGGAAGGAAAGCAGATAGCTGCAAAATCTCTGCGCACAATGCTTTCTTCTCAGAAGGAAATCATATGTACCATGCTTTTTCAGGTAGGTTTAAAGAGTTAGCTGCTATAACCTCGGTTATTCTTTCCTATAGTGTAAATGCTAGTTTTTGAGATAGGAATGTTAGCACAAAAACTGATGGAAAGGAGATAGCTGCAAAAGATCTGCACTCAGTGCTTAGTTCCCTAAAGTAAAGCACATGTGACATCCTTTTTCAAGTACGTTTAAAGCGTTAGCTGCTATACCCTTGGGTATGCTTTCCTTTATAGTACATGCTAGTTTTAGAGATAGGAATGTTAGCACAAAAACTGAAGGAAAGGAGATAGCTGCAAAATCTCTGCACACCATGCTTAGATATCAGAAGTAAATCATATGTAGCATGATTTTTAGGTAGGTTTAAAGAGTTAGCTGCTATAGCCCCGGTTATGCTTTCCTATAGTGTAAATGCTCGTTTAGGGAGAGGAATGTTAGCACAAAAACTGAAGGAAAGGAGATAGCTGCAAATTCTGCACACAATGCTTAGTTTTCAGAAGTAAATCATATGAGCCATGCTGTTTCATTTAGGTTTAAAGAGTTAACTGCTATACCCTCAGTATTGCTTTTGTTTATAGTAAAAGCTGGTTTTAGAGATACGAATGTTAGCACCAAATCTGAAGGAAAGGTGATAGCTGCAAAATCTCTGCACACAATGCTTAGGTCTCAGAAGTGAATCATATGTACCATGCTTTTTCAGGTAGGTTTAAAGAGTTAGCTGCTATACCACCGGTTATGCATTCTTATAGTGTAAATGCTAGTTTTAAAGATAGGAATGTTAGCACAAAAACTGAAGGAAAGGAGATAGGTTCAAAATCTGTGCACTCAATGCTTAATTCCCTAAAGTAAAGCACGTGTGACATCCTCCTTCAAGTAGGTTTAAAGAGTTAACTGCTATACCCTCTGTTATGCTTCCCTATATAGGAAATGCTAGTTTTAGAGATAGGAATGTGAGCACAAAAACTGAAGTAAAGGAGATAGCTGCAAAATCTCTGCACACAATGCTTAGGTGTGAAAAGGAAATCATAAGTGCCATGTTGTTTCACTTAGTTTAAAGAGTTAGCTCCTATACACTCGGGTATGTTTTCCTAGATAGGAAATGCTAGTTTCAGAGATAGGAATGTTAGCAGAAAAACTGAAGGACTGCAGATAGCTGAAAATCTCTGCACACAATGCTTAGTTCTCAGAAGTAAATCATATGTGCCATGTTGTTTCAGTTAGGTTTTGCGGCGGCTTGCTCGGTCGGTAGAGGTGGGGTCTGGCTGCGGACGAGGGGTCGGTCCAGCTCTGGACGAGGGGTCGGTCCCGCTTGGGACGAGGGGTCGGTCCCACTTGGGACGAGGGGTCGGTCCGGCAGCAGACGAGGGATCGGTCTCACAAGGGGTTGCGCGGTTCGGCTGACGGGGTCGCCCGGCGAAGCCGGCGACGAAGGGGTCGCCCGGCGAAGCCGGCGACGAAGGGGTCGCCCGGCGAAGCAGGCGACGAAGGGGTCGCCCGGAGAAGCAGGCGACGAACTGGGGACAAGGGAGGCCAGGCCCTTGTCGGGGGCTCTCAGGACTGGAGGGCGCACGGCAGAAGAACTACCGCGGAGACAAGGTAAACACGCAAGTCCACTTTACTGAGGGAGAGGCAACAGTTTTATAGGGGCTGGGGAAGGCTGATTGGTCGAAGCCACGCCCTGTTCTGATTGGTTGCCGGCAAAAGGTCAGTGGGCGGTACTGGATGGGGGAGGGGTGGTGGTTAGGGATTGGCTGTCGCTGTTGCTGGGGGAAGGGCAGGGTTTCGGGATTGGTGGCTGCTGTTGCTGGGGTGGAGGGCAGACTTGAGTTTCCCGCCCACGCCTGGCTGTTGCTGCCGTCGGGGGAAGGGAAAAGGGCGGGCTGGATTTTTCCGCCCACACCTGGCTGTTGCTGCTGTCGGGGGAGGGGAAAAGGGCGGGCTGGACCTTTCCGCCCACACCTGGCTGTTGCTGCTGTCGGGGGAGGGGAAAAGGGCAGACTGGAATTTTCTGCCCTGCGCCTGCGCAGGGAGAAAGAAGGCATCGTGTGGCGCAATCCGGGAGGAGGGGCGGCCGCGGAAGCATGGCTGCCGAGAAGGGGAGACCCGAGGGCACTCTGCGCCCATGCCGAGCTTCCTTCAGGGGTGGCGGTGAGTTCGACCAGCCACCCTATTATGGGGGCAGCGGCTTGGCCTACCGCGGCCGCTCCCCCGCCAGGCCAGCAAACCACGCTTCAGCCTGAGGGGTGACCGCATTTCCCCCTTCTTTTCAAATAAGGACCAGGATGGCAGCAGCAACAAGTAGCTGAGGCCCAAGAGGCAGTAAGCAATGAGGGAAGCGGGGCTGAAGAGGGAGGCGAGTATGCCGGGGATAAATGTACAATTTGGGGGGCAGTATCTTGCCGTTGCAAGCAAGGGTGGCCAATGTCCAATTCTTGTTGATCTCGGTGGCTATAAGGTCCATCTGCTTGTTAAAAGTCCAGGATGACAGCGCGTTACAGGTAGTTGATCTCTTCTTGGCGGCGAAGAGCGGTAGAGGCAGACTGTGTGATGGTCTGGAGGATCGCAGCGGTGAGGACAAGTCGCGTCAGGGCACCAGCGATGGTGGTGGCGGCAGCGTCGGGAGTGGTGGAGACGTAGGCGAGGACAATAAGAAGGCCAAAGTCTTCACGGGTGCGAGAGAGGCCGATGTTAATGGGGCGGGCCGACATGGGGCGGCCCAATCTGCAACGCAGTAGGGGTTCAAGCGAAAAAAGGAGGGGGGCGGGGGATGAGAAAGGACACTTTGGATGGCTGAGAAGAGGAGTGAGGTCGAGACAGGAGGAAGCTCCGCAGAAGTATGGGGAGGCAAGAGCAGAAGCGTTATTGGATGCTAGAAAGCAGGCCGCGGGCCGGGGAAAGCGGGTTGCAGGCCGTTTAGCGGGGCTGGAGCTGCTTGAGAGCGATGGCGGCATGGGGGGCCGTGGTTACAATCTTCTGGGGTGGTAGTGGCTAGACAGATGGCGGAAAATATTATCAAGAAAGCAAAGGTTATGAGGAAGAAATAGAGTATTAAAGGCTGTGGGGGAAGTGAGAAGATCATTTAGAGGATAGGGTTGAGAATGGTATGTTTAAGACAGAAGCTTTGTGGTTTGTAGGAGACTGCTTTATAAACGAAGGAGAATGAGGGCAGTAAATATAGTAACGATAGATAGGAAGATGACAGTGAGGAGGAGTCTTTGTTTAAGGTTCCAATCGTCCGGCGCAACAGTGGCTAGGCCGATAGCGAGGGGTGTTGCTAAATAGACAATGGCTGCAAAGACAAAATCATCCTCTGTTTCCTTAAGAATAACTTTTCTTTAAATACTTAGTAGCATGCAATATTAGAAACCGTTTCCTAAAAGCAAGTTGGCAGGGGAGCTTGGTTGCTGTTAATCTTTCCTGTTATAAAATTACCTTTTATTATTATTATCATCAATTCAGTTTTATATATATATTTAAGAATGACCTTTTGGAATTAGCCATTTAATACCTTAATGTAAACTATTGAAGATAAATTTTATCTCTACAGAGCACATTCCCTTACGTAAAGTTATCACAATACCTTTTACACTTGCCGCATGCAAATTAAATTTCAAAGAGTTTATGAAAAATTAGCCATCTTACTTTAGGACAAAATACGTCTTTTTGCAAAACTTATTACATTTCCGTTAGCATTTTTACAAACTTTTAACCTTTTTAATATTCATATAAGTTTTACATTCTTTATATTATCCTGTGAAGAAAAATAAGTTATTCATTTTAATCTAGGCAAGAACAAA